>NC_060964.1:1121570-1131570 GCF_910589235.1 Vespa crabro
TTTATGATATCTTAGTGATTTTGTAAGGAGGAAAATCTTGCGGAAAAGGGGAAGGGAGGAAAAGAACGAAAAACAGAAAATGAAAAAATAAATCGATCGAGTCACATCGTTTACGAAAGTTTTCCACTTCTACGAGAGAACGAGAGAAAGAAGAGAGAACGAGAGAGATACAGTGAGTAAGACGGGGGAAGGGAGGGAGGGATAATATCAGACTCGACGGAAGCTCTAACTTTATGAATTTTCTCACATTCCGACTAATTCAAGGCTACCGGGGGCAGTGCGAACGAGCAAAAAAGAGACAGAGATTCGTTAAATAGAAAGAGAGGGGAGGAAGGCGGCACCAGAGTTAAAACAAACATTTTTGCGCGTGCGAGCTTCGGCCATAAAGCTTTGCCCGGCCAAATGCATCGGTCGGCTGTTGCATAAGACTCTAGAATAGCTTCGGAAAATGGTGGACCTTCTCTCTCCTAGTCTTTTTCTTTTTTAGATACGGCGCCGACCGTAGCAACGCACTTCGTATTTTGCGTTTCCCAAATGATTTTCTTACAAAGACTTTGTTTTCCATCATCGAGATCTGTCTCACTACTCGCGTGTCAACCGAGTATCGTTTTCTATGGGTACTTTGGACTTCGACAAAAAGTAAATTTACATTTGAAAATTGAATTCGTACTGCTAATTAATTGATTAAATTAGTTGTTGAAATCGAAGATGAAAAAGAAGAATAAGAAAAAAAAAGAAAGAAAAGAAAAGAAAGAAAGAAAGAAAAAAGAAGTAATTTAATTTTCGGATAAATAAAACGTTCGACCTTGAAAAAAAATTATTTGTTAACATTCTTAAATTAACGCAAAGGCGACTCTGGTTTAAGTCATCGATGGAAATCCGTTTTATAGCAGAACAGAAATGATCTCGATGTTTAGAACATCGCTTCGACGACCCACGTCAATGCCTCGTTGCACAATTCGGTAACCGTGCAAGAATAAACGCTTCAAATGGAGGATGAAGCTTTTTTTGAGAAAAAGGGAGAGAGAGAGAGAGAGAGAAAGAAAGAGAAAGAGATGCAGCTAAAAGAGATGGATGATTAAAATGCGAACTTTTGCCAAGTACCGATGTCTCTCGCATATTGAAAATTACGGACGGAGAATTGTCGTTTAATTATTATTATTATTATTATTATTATTATTATTATTATTATTATTATTATTATTATTATTATTATTATTATCATTATTATTATTATCATTATTATCATTATTATTATTATTATTATTATTACATTACTATTATTATCTTTTTTTAATCTTATCCTATTCTATTTGGATGATTTGTTTTCTCCAAAACGGTTCACACGAAAATTCAGAGCAATTCCTGTTGTTCTTATTTGAGAATTGACCAGTATGTGTTTGTGTATATCCGTAATAAGCCAGGCTTTTTATTATTATTACTATTACTATTACTATTATTATTAAGGAACTAAGATCTAGATCGAGATCGAGATAGGAAAAGAGAGAAGATACCATTCTTCATAAATAAGATCGATGTTATTGTTGATCGGCGTATCGACGAGTAGCCGTTAATTAACGCCCGATATCGGAAGTAGTTAGAGTAATTAAAATTATTTATTAAAACATAGCTCGCCGGAAATAAATGTGGAAGGAGCGCGAAAGTAGAGCCGGCGCAGAGAGGTGCGATCCGATTAAAATCTAATTTTTCACGGATACTCTCTTAATTAAAACATTAAATTGATTGCGGCGTGAGGTCGAGCGTCGAAGTGAGAGAAGGTGGAGGTTCAGGGGTGGTTCGAGGGGGTTAGGGAGGAGGGGGAGGGGCAGGGGTGGAAGTGAGGTGGAGAAGAGGTGGCAGTGTCTTCTCAAGGCAGACAACGAGGAAGGGCTCGAAGGGTGAAGGGTTAGAGGTACGAGAGTCAGGCATGGGGGTTCGTGTTAAAATAAATGAAAATGAAATCAATTATAAAACTGTTTGAGGAGCCTCTGAGGAGCAGGCAGTACTCGATAGATGGATGGTTAAATGGATGGCCGGGCCGCTGTAGGTTGATCTTGAATTTTCTTAATTAAAAATCCACAGACTTTGCTTTCAATTAAAAACACGAACGTCGCGCTATTCTCCTTCGTTATGCCTGTCGACATCGGAAACGATAGAATACGTACGTAGATATGTAAATCAAATCGGCCGTACAAAGAATCTGAACGTTTCATAGGGTATTATAGTATTTTTAATCGATCTTTTACTTTTTACGATGACAACGACGACGACGTGTAAGAGAAACGCTGAAGAAAGTTTCAAGAAATTCTTTCTTGACAATTGAGTTGAACTTGAAAATCGGATGAAATTTATAAACAAAAGAGAAAAAGAAAAAGAAAAATCTTTCACGTTAAGAAGTCGATCTTACGAGAAAGAGAGAGAGAGAGAGAGAGAGAGAGAGAGAGAGAGAGAGAGATTCAGAATTACGTATCTAATCTCTTCAAGATCCTCCTGCCGCTAGGACATCGTCTCGATTTATGAGCCTCCTAAATCTTGTCCGCTCTGCCGGCCTTCTCACCTTACCCCGCCGTACTTCTTTTGTCCTCGCGCACTTTTGCACTTTTAAAACTTTCTTCGTCGCGAAAATTTCATTATAAGTAGCTTCGCCGCTATGGCGTTCGCGATAAGAGGAGGGAACTTGAACCGCGGCATGGTTTACACCGCGAGATGTGAAATATTACCGGATTTTCAGCAACTCTTCCTTTGGCGAGTCTTACCTTTAAAAGGAAAAAAGCTTTTTCTCCTGATAAGAGATATACAAGAGAAAGAAAGAAAAGAGAAGAAAAAGAAAGAAAGAAAGAAAGAGAAACAAAAAGAAAAAAGCAATTAACTCGTACGTCTTTCGGTCGTTCTCTTTAGAAAATCGTTCAGTCCTATATTCTTCATAAACGCTTCGCGGACAATGCCGCCCCTTAAGTCCTCTCTTTTGCTCTGCTTTTTCTTTTTTTTTCTTTTTTTTTCTCTCTTTTCTTCACCGCTACGGCCCTTTTGTTTCGCTACGCAAAACAGAGCAGACAGAGTGCGCACAAAAGGAAGAGGCTCGAACAATAAGCTTCGTAGTTGGCGACCTCGAGTCGAAATGGGGCCAGCAAAACCGCAATCGACGGAAAGACTAAAAATCACATTTCGAGTCGGCAACACGCGAACTCTAAACTCGTTCGCGATAATCAGAGATATCCTTTGGAACTTCCTGACACTTTGATTTTGTTTTTCCTTCTTTTTTTTTATATCGATACACAATTAAGAAAGAAAACGAATATATATATTTTTTTTATTTTTTTTTTCTAAAAAAACTAGACGATAATTAAGTCGTGGAATTTGTTTTGTTATTTCTCCATTATAATTTTGTTTATGTTCATCGAATATCGTAACAATTCAATCAACTTTTCCTTCGTCGGTTTGGAGAAATGAAAAGGAGAAGAACACCTTGCGCGCAGTTAGTCACGATATCTCGGCTATGAAGCTGCAGCTGCTCTCGAGCAGTCGGGAGGTCATAGCATATGCCACGGTGGTCGACGGTTCCCCGGCTCTTCCGATTGTTCACGTGTTATGTACATGGAGTATACGGACGTTCGGTTTGGACGCGGTATGGTCACGCGGATTACCCTCGATCTATTATTCTCAAAGATACGCACTTATATAAACGTAGATGATAGTAATCGATGGAGGAAGCCAATAAAAAAAATTTTCCAATAACAGATCTACGATCTATATTTAATCATTATCGAAAAAGTCAAAATACCGATCAAAAGATTTAGGTCATATTCATTGGTCAACGATGATCGTGAGGATCGATGAGACCGCATCGCGTGCTGAGAATACCGGCAGTTAACTCTATTTCTCATTTCTCCTTTGTTATTAAAGAGCTTTACTCGATGAGAATTAATAAAAAATTTCGGACAAAAGGGATGATCCATCTAGAGATGGAATAATTTTTTTTTTATCGAAGAAACGCGTCCATTTTCAAGTTTGAAGTTTATTTTTCTTAAGAAAGAAATATCAACGAATGAAAAAGTGGCCGTAGGGTTGATACTACTAAAATGATTCTTACTTTTCGCGAGGAAAAGGGATGGGATGGGTATAGGTAGGCGGGTTGGAATGGGCGTGGAGGGAGGAGGGAGGAAAAAGGATCTTGAGGAGGAAGTCGGACGAGAAGATGAATCGTCCGCAAATTGCGGGGAAAAAGGTAAAACTTGGCTGTGGTAAGTTTCTTATTCTACTATACTTCTACTTCTTCTTCTTCCTACCGACCGTGAGGTCGGCCGACTCGATTTTTGTTTTCATTTGATTACTTCCCCGGCGTATACTTTGACGAAGGGAGTGTGAGAAAACTCGAAACGGAGTAAGTTCGCACGAGGGAGAAAGTCGAATCGTGAGGATCCAGTTATTATAGTATATTCTCCTTCCTCGAAGATCGATAGCAGGTAAACCTAGACTTGCCAAAATAAATGGGGTAGGTAAACGCGATGTCGGGGGTGTAATTTGCGTGCGTGTGGCCTCGTGTGTTGGATAGGTGTTGAGTAAGGTTAGTCAAAGTTCAAGCCGGTAACGATTCATGCGTCAGGTTCAAACGGACATTTGCTTAGGAATATCTCGAACAAATGTACAGTTCAACGTTCAAAATTATCAGTAGTAAATATATACTTTTTCACGAATCTTTCTTTTCTCTCTCTTCTTTATTTTCTTTATCTTTTTCGTCTTAACTCTTTCCCGGACTTCTTCTCTTCTCCGTGTCACCAACCGAGGGATTACTTTCTCATTTAGATTTTATCTCGACGCTCGACGTTGTCCCATCCTGTCTCTCTCTCTCTCTCTCTCTCTCTCTCTCTCTCTTTCTCTCTTACTCTTTTTCTTTCTCTCCCGCTTTCAGTCCGTCTCTCATGTTCGTCTCAAACGGCCATTTCCCACTTCCTACCTCCCAACTTCTCTCCGCGTGGCCAGATCCTTTGTTTTTACTAATTACCCAGGACATCAGCTATTGACCTCTTCCACCTTTACCCACCTCTCGCCTCGATCTTCTCTCCTTTCTACTTTGCCAAGCGATCATTAGGCGACTAGCCAAGAGAGTGTCCCCCCTCCTTCTCTTACTCCTACTCATGGTGTTCCACCTCATTTTACCGCTACTCCTCCTTTTTCTTCTCGTTTTGCTCTTCTTATAGAGAAAATAACGCTTTTGTAAAAGCTTCGTTCGTGTATTTCACGAATGGAAATAGTTATCGGGATAGGGTTCGAAAGGTCCTACCCGTGGAAACGTCTATCGACACGGGGTCGAGAAACATGTAGATGATCGCACACGCAGCTGTCAGGACAAAAAATCAGACTCGATTGTTTTATCCCTTTCTCGGGTCGCCCGATGGTCAACCGGTCTTTCTCTTATTATTATGATTATACGTAGGTAGGGTAGCCGAAAATGCAGGGAGATAGACGTACGAGGGAAGAAACGGTTTCATCCCCCTTGTCCAGACTCAGAACCATCCTACCTGCCGAGTTTTCGTAGTCTTCTTTTCCTTCTCCCTCTCTCTCTCTCTCTATTTCTCTCTCTCTCACTCTCTTTCTCTCTCTCTCTCTCTCTCTCTCTCTCTCTCTCTCGCTCGCTCTATCTCTTTCTTTCCGAAGATCAAGCTCGTCGAAAAGTAGATAAAGAACGAAAGACACAACCCTTCGTGGAGCCGGATAAAATTTAATTTTCTTTCTTTCTCTATCGTTTTCTTTCTCCTTCTCCTTCTCCCGAGGTCTTCGCGTTGAACAGAAACCCTGTAAATAACAGAAGTGACCTTCGGATGCGCCACATGCTACACATTGGACGTCCACATATGCAAATCACGATGGGACCATTGTGCGCTTTACCGGTACCCCTTAACCCCCTTTCCTCCTCTCTACTTACCCCTCTTCATTTTCTTCAACAAAAAGATTCAGGTCAAACTCTCATCCGGTTAGAAATTTTTATTTTTCGATCAGGCAAGTAACAAAAGGGGTCACCCTGATGTCGTGCTCTCTGTAAGAAGGGATAGAAAGAGAGATATAGAAACGAAGGGAGGAGAGAAGGAGGGAGAACCGAGACAAGACCATTCACTTTTCTCGATGCATAACGGTCGAGAGAGAGAAAGATATATATATATATATATATATATATATATATATATAAACTCGAAAAGGGAGAGAGAAAGAGAGAGAGAGAAAGAAACTCGTAAAACAATCGATACAATTACGAGGTACCATCATCGTGGTGAGGGTTTAAGAAAGAGATGTGTACGAGTTCTTTAAACATTTTCTTTTATCCTTGCGGATATTCGAATTACCCTCCGGCACCTCTATTGAAGAGATTTTTCAGGCAAAAAAGAGTTGAACGGGGAGAGTCTCACATGTTTACGATCCTATTCTTTTTTTCTTTTTCTTCTTCTTTTTTTTCGTTATTGTTATACGTGAAAACGATTAAGCTTAAAAACGACTCGAAGAGTCGTCATTTTGGAATACCTAAGCCGAACGGTTGTAGAGAAATTCACAATGCGATAGACGATTTCGTTGGTCCATATGTCGTCGTTGTCGTCGTAGTCTCGTACAAGGGCAAAATTGTGTGAGCGCGTATCTCTGCAGGTAGTAATAAGATCTAGTCGCCCTATCGACGAAAGGCTCGCGCGAGGGAATGCCGCTAGAGAATTTCCAGAGGCGAGGCACGCCGTCCTGGGGGTGGCCTACCATCCCTCGTGGAAGCGCGATGGAACGAGCTGCGGTCAACGCCAGGATTCGAAATACGATGGTGTACGTATTCGGTTAGGTTGCGTACGCAACGTTCGTGTGTTAACCTTACTGTCACGCCGGCGACCGAAGCACGTGAAGCCGCATCGGCTCCTCGAAATTGTTATTGGACGTCGAGGGCGAATTCGTATTCCTTCGAAATCGACCGAATCGTTTAGTTATCAATTCCTTTTTCGACATCTTCATTTTCTCTGACAGATTGACTTCAGTCAAAGATATCTTTCGATATTTTTTCTTTCTTTCTTTTTTTCGATCGTTTTTCTTTCTTTCTTTTTTTCTTTTTTATTATGTCTTATCGATGTATCATCAACGAAGGAAAAATTTTTATAGGACGATGAAAAATAGGACGATGAAATAGGTGCTAAGGAAAAATCGGAAGATTACTCAATCATTTTAGATATACTCGATCAAAGTCTCATAAAGCAGAGAGAAGCAGGGGCTGCGGTCAACAGCAGGATTTGGAATACACGGTGAACGTGAAGTCCATTCTGCCGTGCGCGTAACAACGCCGTGCTAACCTTACTGTCACGCCGAAGCCAAAGGGATGTAAAGCCACGATAACGCCTCCGAATCGTTATTGTGTACGACAGAGAAACCACCCCTCGGTCGTTCATCGAACCACCTGAAAACAAAGTGTCGGTTCTAAATTATCGAAAAATGGCGGCCGCTCGGGCGTAGATCTTCATTTTCCTTTTATGAAGCTGGGAAGATTAAAAAAGATACAATATTTTTAAGCAAATAATTTTATTATCATAATACATAGAAATAATAAGCGAGTACGTAACCTTATTACAACTATCGATTAACCCTGTTATTAAAAGAGAATCAATTTATTTTAATAGTTGAAACAGTTGACATGATTTGGATGTTTCGTTCATAAGTAAGATTCGATCTCCTTTAAGGGTTAACGTAATAGCTACGTAGGTAAACGTAATGGTTGATCTATATCTTCTGAGTCAAGAATCGAAGAGTCGAACTGGTAGTTGGGATGCACTTGACGTAAGCCAGGGAAAATTCGTGGGCACGAGTAAGCGTCGCCGTGGAGCCGAGACTCGGTTCATGACTCTCGGATAGAGGGTGGAGGGAAAAGGGGGATGAGAGGATGAAGAAGAGGGGTGAGGGATGTTGGACGAAACGGGTAGCAGTGGCAATGTGGTGGTAGTGAGGCAGTAGTAGTAGTAGTGGTGGTGGTGCTGGCGGTGGTGGTGGTGGTGGTGACTGTGTAGGAGGGTGGTGGTGACGAAGGGGTCGGCGAGGGGTGGAGGCGGAGGGCTAGCCAGCGAGAACGTCCGAGAGAGGGTTGGTAGCTCGGTACACGGCATCGGCATACGGAGGTTTGGCCGGTGGTGTTGGGGGGGTCGGTGTGAGGCGGCCGATAGAAGCGGCGAAGAGGTGAGGTGGGGGTGCTCAGCACGGGGCCACGGCGCAGTTGCTACTCAGACACGGGGATGCTCGCAATGCCTCTATCAAAGGTTACCGAAATTCAGCGGAAATATCCGCGTTGTTTAGCGCGCGTCTCGCGTAAATTCGCGAGCCGGAAAAAAAAGGAAGGAAAGAAGTCGCGTCTTTTCTCGCGAGGTGTTTTTACGACGGGAGCGCGAAATTCGCTTATCGTTCGAGGAGTTCTCGCTTCTTCGCACGGAGAGCAAAGGGTTTTGGTAAAGGGGGACCGAGGAGGGTTGGGTGGGAAATCGGTGGGAGGGTAAAAGTAAAAGAGAAAAAAAGAAAAAGAAATAAGGTCAAAATAGAAAAGCGGAAAGGAAAGGAAAGGATCGTTTGGAAAAAAGGAGTTGGAGGAGGATTGTGCAGAAGGATGAGGAAGAACGAGGAGGGAAGAAGGAGAAGGAAGAGGAAAAAGAAGGAGGGAAGGAAGGATGAAAGGAAGGAAGCAAGGAAGAAAGGAAGGACGAGGAAGTCGCCTCGTAGCTCCTTAGGAAGATCGCACCGCGACGTGCCAGCAGACACTGCCGCGCCGCGAGAAACACGTGGGGGAGAAAAGTCCGGGAAAGCGCAACGAGATAGGGAGTGAGCGAGGGAGAAAGAGAGAAGGAGGAGAAGGACGGAGGGAGCGTCCCGACGCGTCTTATCACGACGCGCAAGGAGCGACGCCGCGCGCCTCCTCTTTAGAAGGGGAACGAGATGAAGGTGGAGGGGACGCTTCTCTTTCTCTCTCTCTCTCTCTCTCTCTCTCTCTCGTTCTCTCGCTCTCGCACTCGAGGAGCACTACAGAGGAGCGGGGGCGGAGGTGGCAAAGACGCTCATTCGTTCCTCGAGTCACGTGGCCCCCTTCTTATTCCGTGCTTTTTCCTTAGAGGAGCGCGCGGGAGCTTCGAACGTAGACTCGAGGCCGACGCCTGAGATGCGACGCCGATCACGGCCCACCCAAGCCCCTCTCGAGCTCTCTCGAGTATTATCACTCGATCGACCATTCATTTTTCTTCTTTTTCTTCTTTTTTTCTATTTCTTCTTCTTTCGCTTCCTCTTCTTCTTTCATTTCTTTTTATTTTTTACTTTCATTTTTTTCCTCTTCGATTCATCGTTTATTCTTTTCTTTTTTTTCTTTTCCTTCTTTTATTTTTTTTTTTTCTTATTTTTCAATTTTCATCGAAAACGACTTGATAGTACATCTTCTTATTTCAAAGGATTGAATTATCAAAATAAGCCAACGTACGTTATTCTTAAATATATTTTTGCGTTTATTGATCAATTTTTTGCGCATATATGTTCATTCTCTTTGGAATCGATTTTCATTTGTTTAACTTATTTCGTTTACTTTCTTTCTTTTTTTCTTTTTTTCTTTTTTTCTTCTTCTTTTCTTTGAATATGGTCCGATGGAAGTAGTACCCTATGCTTCCTTCCATTTATTGGAATTGAAGATGACGATGACAAATCGATTTTAACATTGAAAGAAATGGGAATGGCAATAGAGTTATAATGGGTTAGAAATGTTCCTCGGTCCTCCTTGACGCCAATACCGCGATGATCGTTCGCGGTAGATTCGCGGAATAATTCTGTCGAGATAAGAAAATTCATGCGATAAAGAAAAAAAATTAGAGAAAAAATAAAACACTCGCGTATTTGCCCCATATGCGGTGATAGTTCACCGCATATGGGGCGACCTTTAATAAAAAAAAAAAATAGAAAATAAGAACCGGAAATCCGACGTCCCCTTTCTCTTATCTGTTTCAGACGCGTCGCACTGTGT
>NC_060964.1:1134070-1161570 GCF_910589235.1 Vespa crabro
GGGAAATTGTCGGAGGGGGAGGGAATAGGGAGAAAGAGTATGAAGAGTAACGTACACAGATATTTAAACACACATATACAGATATACGGATAGCCGGTTTTATATAGTAACGTTCGTCGTAAAAGGATCGTGTTCGGAATCGTGTTCGGCCATGCGAGCGCGAGTATTTTTTCGATGATTTCATCTACGGCATTCGTGTGTGTAGGTACGTACCTACATACATACGCGAGTAACGCAATCATCCCCTTTAGTTACGTTCGAAACGACGAGAGGGTGGCTAAGGGGGAAGTGGAGAAGGAGGTGGAGGACGGTGATCGAGGGCGGAAAGGCGTTAGGGAGCCCCCGCCCTCCTCGATCCTCGAAAGAGGAGATAGTATGCGTTGTACTAGTAGATAGTACGAGCGTCGCCGTTCGTAAAGTGTCTATGTCTATGTATGTATATGCGAGAGAGAGAGAGAGAGAGAGAGAGAGAGAAGGAAGGAGAGAGAATGTAGGAGAAGGATATATATATAGAGGAGAGAGGATACCAGCGAGGGCGGCGCGCCGGCGGCCGCTCTCGCATGCATTTTTTTTCCGCACCTCGCGTATTGATCCCGGAGTCATTCAAAATGGCGGCCAGGGCCGAGTCAGCCAATGACTGCCTGAATCGATGACTGCAGCGAGCCACCCTCGGACCGGCCAATGGGAGGCCGCCGTACGGCGCTCTCTGCGGGAACCACCACCCCGATTATGCGAGACACTGGCCTAAGCCACGTGCATGTGTGCGAACGGGCCATTTGTACATACACGTTAACCTTTAACTGTGTATGTTTCCGGCCCGCTATCGCGCGCGAGCCTGGGCTCGAGAGCTCGTCGATGACCCGGGCCACGTCGATGATTTCCACGGAAAATTCCTCCTTCCTCTCGTACCGCATCTCGTACCCTCCTCCTCCACCTCTCAATCTCCCTCCTCACCATCCTCTCCCTCCTCTCCTATCCACCCTTCACGAAAAAGGCAAAACTTGCGATTGTTACTCAATCGAACGCTTACATGTATACGTATATTTGACTGCAAGCTTTCTCTTTTCCTTTATTATATATTGACAAAGTAGCTCATACGGATCCTTGAAATTTTTTTATTATTTTTATTATTATTATTATTATTATTATTATTTAATTTCTTTTTCTTTCTTTTCTTTTTCCATTTCTTTTCTTTTTCATTTTCGTTCTTTTTAATTTTCATTCTTTTCCCTATCTCGATTTTATTATTATTAGTTACGTTTATTTAACATTCTTTTAGTAGATTTAACTAACATTTTATTTATATGTATGTATTTATATTTGAAAAGTTTCCAATTAATTTATCTCGATCAAATACTTATTTCAATGATTACATGTTGATATTAGAGGGTTAACGATCATTACTCCCGGCCTTGGTAACAATTGCTCGAGATCGTGAGAAAATACCGGGCATAAATGTCTACTCTTCTGTCAGTCATCGATTACTTTTCGTTGAATTCAATTTGCTGGTGATAATTAACGAAAATTCGCCAAACGAGAATATTTACGTGTTACGTTATACATTTTTCTCGAAGAAGAACGAAGCATTCATGATTAATTTTGTCTGTCGAGTGTTTTCTTGAAAAAAAAAAAAAAGAAAAAAGGAAAAGTAATCACTTTAAGGCCGCGCAAACGTTACTCGAACTTTAAAGACGCTATCTTGGTCACCTTGATCCTGGATGCGCGAAGAGCTTATCTTATCTTCTCGGTTGCGCCTAGTGCTTAAAAATGAAGATACTTGATGCATATGAATATTTCCAAAGAAAATACGTTTCTTCAATAAATCGCTCGATAGCAATAAAATATTTATTGTATCAAAAGACAACAAAAAGAAACGAAATAATGTATCATTCAAATTTTTTTCGGATTTATTTATATATTAAAATCAACGAAAGAGAAAGAGTGAGAGAGAATCAAATATTGTTGCATAAAAAGAGACATAAGTTACAGACTCATAAAGAAGAAGGAAGACTAACGCTTACGACTAAGGGTGTTAGGGAATCGTTGAAAAATGAATGATTTTCCTTGATACTGATCGTCCTGGTGCTCTTTGTACACGGTGCAAAGCAAAGAGAATGTCGAAACTCGCGCGAAGCACGAGGCACGATTGCATCACGGCCCCAGCACAACGTGCTGCATCGTGCGCTCTCTCGCGTTGCATTTGTGTGTGCATATGTACTTAGATTAGCTCCTATTGACACAGCCACAAACGACGACGGTGATGGTACAGTCGGGAAAAACGCGAGCAACGCGTTCCACGAACTAGTCACTTCTCGTCTATCGACTTGCGAGTCGTTCTCTCATCGAGTAACAATCTGTTCACTTCTCCACGAGTGCCCAATTCAACCTTTGATCTCGATCAAACATACCAAAAGACTTGATCGTGCTTCGAAAAAAAAAGAAAAAATATCTCTGATCTCTCTTCTCTTGTAATTTCACTTTTTTCTTTCTTCTTTTCTTTCTTTCTTTTTTCTTTCTTTCCTTCTTTTTTTTTTACAAAAGCGATGTGAATTTGGTAAAACACAAAACAATGTAAAAAACATAGTCGACGTAAATTATTTTTTCATTTCGTTGCAATACAATCATCGTATTTCATTTATTTGTTATTTATTATATATATATATATATATATATATATACGTTATATTGATCACGAAATGGCCAATCATTGACGAACTGAAAAGAATATTTTTCTTCGATATATTTCGCAAAATAACAATTCATTTAACACCAATTAAATATACAATCGAGATCAGCATCCGTTAACGTGAAATATTTAATGTAGCTAAATTTGGAATAGAAATGCAGTCTACGAATCATCAAAGAGTGAGGCTCAGTTCATGTACGCTTGGTATTCCCCAATCGTCATTAATGCCACCGACCATTCAAACGAACCTAACAAATTCATGAAGTGTCTCGTTGACTCGCGTTGAGTTTTGCGGATCGCTGACTTTCCCGACGACAATTAGACACTTCGATGACTCCCCCTCCTGTCTTCTAATATTCAATGATTAAAGAACAACTCACCGAATACATACATATATATACATACATACATACATACATACATACATACATATATATATATATACATACATACATACATACATACATACATACATACATACATACATACATACATACATACATACATACATACATACATACATACATACATACATACATACATATATATATATATACATACATACATACATATATATACATATATCCATCTCTCTTTCAGCGATAGCATGTTCGATAATTAAATAAAAGTTTTTCAAAAAGTCATTACGAAATACTCTATACTCTTCCGCCCACAAGCTTCACTAATTAGAATCACCATCGTTATTGTATTTCATCATATTGCAATATAACGATGAGTGGCCCCAGTCAACGATAAGAAACCTATAATTACAATTAAATTAATAAGTCGCTTATTCGTGGATCGCGTATTTTTCTTTTTTTTTCTCTTTCTCTTTTTTCTTTATTTCTTCTTTCCTTCGTTCCATTACAAGAAAACAACGGGTTTTCTGAAAAAGGTGGAGAGGGATGGGTGGGTGGTTTTGATTTCTCTCTCTCTCTCTCTCTCTCTCTCTCCCTCTCTTTCTTTTTCAGAGAGACTTTCTAACTCAACTGTACTAAGTCCACGACGGAGCGGTTTTTCTAGCGCGAGCAGTTTTTCTATTAAGCTTCATTTGTTTCTTTCATTGCGTAATGCGCCGGACGCGTCGCTCATTTCATCCTACTACCAACGACTACTACTCCTACCGTTAGAATTCTTAATCCAGGCCGCAGTTTCGATGGCTTGCACGGTTCTCCGGGCCTTCCGATTCGTCGATTCGGTCTAGATCGTTGATAATGGTCTCAACGAGGAAATCTCTACATAGAAAATAGTGGATCTCGAGGATCGAGATGACAATACCGAGCACAGTTCTTTACCAAAGAAGTTTTATAGATGACAACGTGATAATCAAAGTACGTGGAACTGAGACGATCGGATCGGATATTGTCGGGACAGGTAGAAATTAATCCATTAATTATTTCGGATAAATTCGAATACGATATAAAACGAGCAAAGAAGAAAATTCGGCAACCAGCGCTGCTTAACTTACGGAGCATAGAGTTTCCTACATAATCGATATCCCCGTCAAGCTTAGCATGGACAGAAACCTAAGAACGAGTCACCCTTTTCTGTACTCGTTTGTTCTCTCGTTCCTTAATCCTCCACCAGGCGTCACCTCGGCTCGGGGTAGTATTTCTTAGATACTTAGAGATTGAAAGAAAGGTGCTTTCACACGGTTCAATGATCGTAAACGTAAAATTTATCGTATATGATCAAAGTGTTGTTTTTATCGTTCCAATATTTAAACGAAAAATATAAGATAGGTTATCGATGATCGTAACGTTCTTTTTATCATTCGATTGTTATTACTACGATTAAAACCATCTAATGTTTACGTTATTTTCTAAATCAATGGGGAATCTTAAGTCGATGTAATTTAAAGGGATCGATATAAAAAAAAAATTTACACGTAGAATAGAAAATTTTGATAAATTTAAATCTCGTTCGAAAAAAAAGAAAAAGTGAAAAGAATTTCTCAAAGGATCGTTTCAAACGAAAACATGTTCTAATGAGTCTGACAAAAAAAAATATAATTGTTCGAAGACGCTATCGTTATTGCACCAGGTGACTTCCGAGGAAACGACCACCCTCGCTTTCGCAAGAACAAAACGTCGTCATCATCGTCGTCGTCGTTGTCGTCTTAGTGACAAAGTGTTTCTAGAACATATCGTCGGCAGGTTTGCGAATAAAGGAAAGAGGACGATCGAAAGTAGGCAGGATCGGGGCGAGAAGACAAACGTCTTCCTACGCAAAGAGCACATAGTCGTTATCGGGGGATTCGATCGAGTCGATTCAAGCGGCACACGTTGCAACTGGCCGTCAGCCGAATCGTGCAAGCAAGTGCACGTGCGCGTACACGTCGTACGGTACCTCTCCTTCTCCGAGTTCCACGTCCTTCTCCTCTTGTTCAGTCGTTCTCACTCGTACGGCGGCGAGTCCGTTGTATTTCCTTCCTTTTCGTCCAGCTGCCGATCGGGATCGAGGGTCGGAATCGGGATCAGGATTGGGATCTCGAAGGATAACGCCTGACGGCCGATCCACCCACCCCTTTCTTCCACGAGACACGATTCTCACCTGTTTTTATCCAAACCAACGTACCTAAAATATAAGTAGGTAATACGTATATACTACGTAGGTACGTAGTAGTCGGTACGTATATATATATATATATATATATATATATATATATATATATATATATATATATACAAAAGCCGGTGCTTCATTTGTAATTTAAAGCGAGCCTCGATTACCCAATACCCTCTCTCCTTCAAAAACAACCTATGTAGGTATGTACTTACTTATTTTCGTGGCCCGAGAAAGAATGGCGCACACTCCACCCACGACGAGCGAACCAAGACAGTACTGAATCCTTACTTCGTGGGCAGCCTGCCGCGACCGGAAGTTCGATCGCGATCACGCTATACTACGCGGCTGGATACTTTCTTTACGCGTATTATTCCCCGTACTACTTCGGCCAGGGGAGAATCTCACAGAGGAACCTCTTTTTTCTCCTTGCTCCCCTCCCGCCGCCTGTGGCGTTTTCGATGCACGTTGTCGACTTTACTACGCCCTCCATCGATCGAAAATGTTTTCGCGATAGGCACGATACTCCGGAAGAGATACCGCAATGACTTGTGTACTTACATACATACAAAGTAGAAGATTTTTTTTCTTTTTTTTTCTGCTTCTTTTTCTTTGTCTTTTCTTTTTTTCTTTTTCTTGTTTTGTATATTCCTCGTAACAATCAGAATATTTAGCACCTCTTCGTTATTCATTGAAAAAAAAAAGAAAAGAAAAGAAAAAACGTTCTTTCTTAAAGGAGAAGCGTAAAAATGTAGCTCATTCATGAAAGAACCAACAGGTAAACACGCGGTAACCATAAAGTTACATCGTATTACCGGAAAGAGAGCGGCCATTCATTCGGAAGAGACCCGGGAGGTCAGTGGATTTTTCCTTCCGCCTTTCCGAGCTGCTACCTCATTCGTTGACTTTTTCCATACGACGAACCACCCTCGGTGTTCCGTATAAGGCAAGGCGAGGCTAAAAGAAAAAGAGAAAAAGAGAAAGAGAGAGAGTGAGATAGTGAGATAGTAGGGAGGAGCCGAGTGTCGCTTTCTTTCGCGTCTCTTTCTTCTCTTGGAGTCTTTCAACGTCGCACTCTTTACAGGGTGGACAAAGAGTGGTGTAGGATAAGTACGAGAGAGGGTGAAAGAGAACATGCGTGTTGGTCGTGCGTTGGAAAGCAAGTGGAGGTAAAAATGGGGAGAGCGAAAGAGAGTAGAGTAGAGTAACCGAGAAAAAAAGAGAGAAAAAAATGGAAGAGAGGGAGAGAGGGTCGTTCAGGCAATCCACATTTCCACGTGGCGGGCACGTGGAAAAAAGGACAAGGCCAGCGTAAAAATGCGGCGCGTGGGGGTTGGCCGTGCGGTGGGGATGAAGCGTGTCGAAAGAAGGGAGAGAGAGAGAGAGAGAAAGAGAGAGAGAGAGGGTGGCCCACGCTCGGTGGGAGAAAAAGTTAGAATGAGAGAGATAGAGAGATCGAGATACAGAAGTAGAGAGAGAAACAGAGAGAGAGAGAGAGAGAGAGAGAGAGAGAGAGAGAGAGAGAGAGCAAGAGAGAGAAAGAGAGAAAAGGAAGAAAGAGCGAGTGGAGTAGTCGCATGGAAGGGAGAGACGTTCGATAGGAAGTGGAAGGGATGGAAAGCTCCCTTGATAGGGAAGAGGCCACCGCGCACGTTAGACGAATGCAAGTGGAGACGCTCACGGTAGGTGGTGGGTGGCAAGAGGTGGGGGAGGCGAGGAAGGGAAAGAGAGAGTCATAGAGAGGGGCGCGTAAGACGACCGAGCTAACCATCGACCACCCTCCACACCACAAAATGAACATCGACTCCGACTCTACCTACAAAGTCGACGTCCTTTAACACTTCATGGCTGGACACGAACCTCCTCCTACTCCTTCTTCTTCTATTTTTCTACTTCTTCTTCTTCTTCTTTCTTCTTTTAATTTGTTTCTTTTTTCCCGCATTATTTTTCTTTCTTTCTTCCCCATCCAGTCGAGATTCGAGATTCGCCGAGAGAAAAAATTTCTTCCCCTGTCTGTCAGGGAATGAGCCAATGAAAAAAAGTCCTTCTAAAACAAGGGGGAGTCGGAACAAAGTAGGGTGCCCGATTGGAAGGGGAAAAAAGGCTATTTTTTCTTCTTCTCGTTCACCCCCACTCCCCCGCAGTACGATTAGTCATGCTCGTCTTGCCATACGGGGCACGACGTACTGAGGGAGGAGACCATTTTTATACGGTTCTCTCCCTTCTTTTTATTTCCACCTCGGACCTTCGCTACGCACACCCCCTTTTCTAAGAGCTCCCACACAATTTTTCAGTCAGTCGAACAGCTTGCCTCGTGACGTTAGCACGCTGCCATTAACTATCGTACTTTTCAGTTTTGATCAGAACATATAAGAGCTTTTTTATAAACGTGTATATTTATATATATAAATACATGCATGTATCTCTAAGAAAGTTCTCGGAGTGAGTCAAAGCATCCGTGGAAGTAGGATATAAAAGAGAAACGACACAAAAAAAGAGAACTCCTTACGGAGTTTTCTTCTCCTGCGAGCATAACTCGGAGTGTCGGAGAAAGGAAGAAAGAAAGATAGATAGATACATAGATAGATAGATAGATAGAGAGTGCGAAAGTGCGATAGATAGAGAACAAGAGAGAGAGGGAGAGTGAGAGAGAGAGACAGAGAAAGAGAGAGTGGAAAAAGGAAGGGAGAGAAGGGTAAGCTCGAGTGGGGTAGGCGAGAAGGTAAGCGCGGGGGAGGAAAGGAGAAGAAATTAGAAAAGGAGAGATCTCCCACTCTCTTTCTCACCCCTTATACGACGTTTACCCCCGTTCGAGGCGTCGACGGAGTCTCCGGCTCCCACCCGGCGGCTAAGGGTAGTTTGCGTGCGGCGGGGGAGGACGGTGGTGGCGTCGTCGGCGGCGACGGTGGCGGCGGCGAAGGCAAGGGAGAGAAAGGTCTGAGGAAAGGGGAGACAGAGCGCGCGCCACGCTCCTACGTCGGTTTGGTGGGGGCAAAGGAAAAGAGGGGTGGCTTGAAAACTCCTGTCCTACGACATACTCGGCTTTTTCCTTCTCGGCTAGGTGGATTTTCGACCTGGGAGGATTCGTACAAGGCTTAAGCACGGTCCAGGGTAGCCTGGGCCCTTGCCCGGGCCCCGTGGACCCGACTCCTACAAGGTTCCAATCGAGTAAGAGGGAGTACGAGGTAGTCGAAGGGAGGCGAAGAAAGGCGAGCAAAGGCGAGCGAGGCGGCCAGAAATTTCGCGACCGCGCACCACCTAAGACAACGCCCCTACCCGAACACGCGTTCTTTAAGGCACGAGGGGGTGGCTTTTAGTCAGACGCACGCGGTCTGAGAAGCGCGCCACCACCGACCCCCGACTCGGAGAAGGACTTAGCGTTTCTCGCGAGCCACAGACCTGAGTCAGTTTCGGTTCCTCCTCCGTCAAGGACTCGAACGCGGAAGAGGAGAGACCTTTTTCCACCGTCGTCGTCGTACGTCGTCGGGAGTCGCGTCGTTACCGTTGTAGTAGTCGTCGTCGTCGTCGTCGTCGCCGTCGCCGTCGCCGCCGCCGCCATCGTCGTCGTCGTCGTCGTCGCCGCCGTCGTCGTCGTCGTCGTCGTCGTCGTCGTCGTCGTCTTCGCCAACGTCTTTACCAAGGAAGAACAGTGTCTTGGCTGATACCGAACGCGAGAGAGGTGTTTGCCATTCTAACCACTGACCGGAGAGAACTGCCACGCGAGAGTTACATCGACTTATATGCACCGATAGTATTTACCTACGTCGATTCCACGGACCCACTGATCTCTAGTAAGAGATCATTCTTGGATTCTTTCTACTTCCTCTACGATCGAGCTCTACGATTTTACGCGACGTATTATCGCGCGTTTATATTATTCGACGCGCTTCCTTTTCTTCTTCTTCTTCCTCTTTATCTTCTTCTATTTCTTCTGCTACTACTACTTCTTCTTCTTTTTCTTCTTCTTCTTCTTCTTCTTCTGTTTTTATTTTTTGTGATCGTTTCTTCAGTGCGCGACACCAAGTTCGAAGAAATACGTGTGACGCTAATATCTAGTGTTATTACTTCCTCCGTTTTTATTTTTCTTCTTATTATTCTTCTTATTCTTCTTATTCTTCTTTTTCTTCTTCTTCTTCTTTTTCATCATTATCATCACCATCATCATCATCACCATCATCTTCATCTTCCTCCTCTTTTTTCGTACGAATTTAGTAGGTTTTCCCCTCTTTCGACCGAACGTACCACCGATCCACCCCCTCTCCATCCCCTTACTCATGGAGCCTCTCTGACATGCCCGGTACGTCAGCGTACTAGCTTGCAGTGTTCCGTCGCGATAGCGAACAACTCGATCCTTTCTTCATTCAACAAGATCGGACGAATACAAGTGCCTTTAAGAAAATAATGGGAAGCGGTGTGTGGAGGGAAAGGACTATGTTCGAGGAAAACACTTTATGCGTGGTCGAAAAGCTAAGTGACGAGATCAGCGATCGTGATTGATAGGAGTATCTAGGGAGAAAGAGAAAGAGAAAGAGAATGAAAAAGATAGAAATATTAAGAAAGAAAAAAAAATAGAAAGAGATATATATATATGTATATATATATATATATATATATATATATATATATATATATATATAATTATATATATATATATATATATATAAAGAGAGAAACAAAGAGTGCAAAGTGTGTGTCATTCTTTCCTCATCAAAAGCGAGAAAAGTACGAGCGACAAGTTACTCCGTGCCGGCGGAAAAATTTTCTCTTATCTCGAAATTTTCTCGTTGAACGAAATTCGTCGATCGCTATGTTATTTCTTTCGATAATAATAACAATGTATAGTGTACAATCGTCTAACGGGGTGCGAATATAAGTGTCTAAAATGTGACATCTGTTTTATTTGTTCTAAATGAAACGAAATAAAAGAAAAGTGAAACGTCAACGTCATTTCGTTCAATTTACAACATTCTCTCGTGCTCGGCTTTTTTTATCTAACTATTTTCTTTCTATCTTTATTTCATTCTTTCTCGAATTTCTTAATATCTTCTCTCTTTCTTATCAAATATCGAATGTGAACGTAAGAGGATTTCTCTTAATTATTCATTATTGTTTGAAAATGTTCTGTGCACGTTTGAAAAAAAAAAAAAAAAATATTCCTGAGTTATAATAACCACGAATAAATACTATGCGACGGCAACAGGCGCATACGTTACGCGTATTTTGAAATACATGTCTCTGCGTTTAAAAAAAATGATCGCACGAACGAAATGAAATTAGATTACGTGTGTGTTTGAAGTATGAGGGAGAAAGAGACGACATCGAAAATTTAAGTTGATCGATTGAAAATTTTTTAAACAAAAACAAACAAAAAAACGAATCTCACGCGCCGTCAGAAAAGTCGTATGAAAGTCATGTCGAGCGATTAGTTCTTTCTTTCTTTTTTTTTCTTTTTTTTTTTTTATTTTATTAACTTTTTTTTCTACGAAATTCTTCGCACAAAAATTTTCTCTGTATGCAAACGATTACGCTTCTTCAAACGTCTATCTCCTGTCACGCGTCCACAAATGGGATTTTTCAATTGGAAATAATATTTCAAGTGTTTCGTTTCAACTCCTTCAATGAACTTTAGTAAATTGCGTGACGTTACTGCCAATTAATAAAAGTTTCGTGAAGGATTAAACAACGTGCGATTTAAGTTCGAGAGGATCGTGACGTTAGATCGAAATATGTGTTTTTTGTGCGTCGTCCTTTTCTTCCTCCGTCAACAAGAAACATATCCGTTTTCACATATAATAAATCTTAGTGTCGAAAAAGTGCGATGATCTCGGATCTTGGTGCATCGGCTTTCTTCGAGATTTTTTTGTTCGTGTTTTTATTTTTAATTTTTTTTTTTTTAAATCCCGTTAATATCGTGTGAATGTTCGTCGACTAGTGCGTGTTACTAGAAGACGTGCATAACACGAAAATAATCTTATTTGAATAGGTTAATAATCGGTGAATTAATCAGTGCGCGATTATACACTTGTCGATTGAGAATAAATGGGGCATAAGTCACATGAAATTTGTTTTAAAACGAACGAAGGATTTGCGTTATCGTTCTACATGTTCGTCCCATGTTAGTTTTATCATTATCTTATTAATCCTACAAGCTGATTTTTATGTAAGTAACGTCCCATTGTTTTTATCGTTATTGTTGTTATTATCGTTTTTGTTGTTATCGCCGTTCGTTCGTTCGTTTATACGTTCGTTCGTTCGTTCATTCGTTCGTTTGTTCGTTCGTTCGTTCGTCGATCGAATAATGTTTAACAGAAAATCTTTCAAGTTCGAAATATTTTTTACCGTCTTTTTTTATTTTTACGTTGAAGGGATGAACACGAATGAATGTATTAACTGTCTATTCTCGTCGGCTTGTGTATAATTTAAAGAGTTTTATCATCGAATCGAGCTACATCTATTTTAATATATCACAGTGAAAGCGTAAATTTGCGAGTGCAAATGATCAACGGACATTTTACCGTTCCTCTTAAAGGAAAAATTCTCTTTCGACTTTTTTTGACCGACGCGAGCTGTCAATTATTTTTCGTTAGGAGAATCGAAGATAAATATATAAATATATATATATATATATATATATATATATATATAACGCGATGTGTTCGTTGATTATACTATATAACTTGAATTAACTGTATACGCATGCAACGCGTCCATTAATTTATCTGCCACGTTTATAAAATACGCCGGTAGGTCGACGAAATCGAATGATGTTTTTCTTTTTCTTCTGATTTGCAGCTTCGAGCGGGAGACGCGTTACAGCGAGAAATTCCCGCGCAGGAGAGGAAGACTGGACAAAGCGGAAGAAGCAGAATAGGACGAGCAAAGCGGAAGAAGAAGCGGAGGAGTGCGAGTGCGGAAGAAGAAGAAGAGCGAAAGAGAAGCGGAACGATTATAAGCGGGGTTTGGAGTTGTAGTGATCGGCAACGAATATAAAAACAAAGAAAAAGAGAAAGAAAAAGAGGAGGAGAGAGAGAGAAAGAGAGAGAGCGAGAGCGAGAGAGAGAGAGAGGAAGAGAGAAAGAACATAAGAGAGAGAGAGAGAGAGAGAGAGAGAGAAGATCACGGAAGAAAGAACGAGGAAAGATATCGGCAGGAAGCTCCAATGTAAAACCCCGCGCCGCATACATATATATTTCAGTGTGTTCAAAAAACGAGTGTACCTAAGTGCAATATTAATTAAACCTAAACGATAATAAGAAGCAACCACAACTACCATCGACGATATCGGTAACGACGAGCGGTTAATCGATTATCGAAATAGAATTCCTTTTAAAGAGTTAAAGAGAAACGCTAGAGTCGCATTTCGAGGAGGAGTCGTCGACGCGCGCGAGCCAAAGTGGCAAAAGAGGAAGAGGCTCGAAAGTTTCGACCGCACCACCGACTACCGAAAAGCGGCGGAAAGCGCTTTTAAATAAAGAAAGAGAGAGAGATAGAGACAGAGAGAGAGAGAGAGAGGAGAGAAGAAGAAGAATCTGAAGAAAGTGCACTCAGAGAAAACGCACAGAAAAACGGAGTGACGGAAATCCAAAGAGGAAAAAGCTTCCCTCTCGTCCCGATTACAACAAAAAAAGACTCACACGAAAAATTATACACGCACACACACGCACATCAAACATTCAACGGGGCTAATACTCAGGGCAAAACGGGACGAGCAGTGACTTTATCTATCAGTGCGATTTCTTACACCCCGCTCTAAAGATTTAAAAGCGGTGAAACCTTCGACCGAATCCTGATCGCGTAATAGCGTGGACTATCCTTCCTCGCTTACACCGTCCGGGCTGGGCAATCCTGAATTTTAACCTGAACTTAAGTGTACGCTAGACTTTAAGTTAGATAGACAAAAGAAAAACTAGGCTGTTCTCCTTAATACGGAGTGCATCCATTCGCGCGCGCATCAAAGCAGAAGTTAAAGAGAAAAAAAAGAGAGGTACAGATAGTACATAGACACTACAACATAAACACACACTCACTTAACAAAAATCACACGAACACGTGAGAACACGACACCTTCCTACCCACGACAACGTTAAACGGATAAAAAGAAAAATAATTGAAGGGAGATTAAAGAAGAGAGATCGAGCGAACCCACAGACGGGCATCTGTCTAGAAGAAATCAAAGATATAATATCTACGTACATACTACGTATCGGCGAATCGGAACAAATCCGCGAGGTGACTCGAACAAATTCGTATCACGGCTACGAGAGAATCGAGAATAAGCGGAAGAAAAAGAAGAAGAAGAAGAAGAAGACGAAGAGAAACAGAAAGCAAGATCGTAAAATCGGAATCAAGGTAATCGCGAATAAGGGCAGCTTGAGGCAAACGATCGCCATCGGAAGAAGAAGAGGAAATAGAAGAAGAGGAAGAAGAAGGGAAGTCGAGGGAATCAGCGGAGCGGATTACATGAGCGCAGCAGCGGCCACTAACGGGCACGGGAAGTTGCAGCAGGTGGCGAGTAACTGACGTTGCCCGCCGCCCACGTCGAAGCCCAAAAAGCCAAGGATCGTTATCGTTCTTACGAGGACGATCCTGGGCTGAAGGAGGAGGAGGAGAAGGAGGCGAAGCGATTGTGAGGAAGCGAGTGAGCTAGCCTCGAGCGAGCCGCGAGCGAGGCAAGGAACGGCGCCCAGCGCGGAGGAGTGCCGGCCGTCGAGCTGCTTACCTCAAGGGGTGCGAAAAAGCGGGCAAGCTGCGCCGGAAGGGGGTAGCCCGGGCTTCTCGCGAAGGCCTCAAGATTTCGGACGCGACGGCGGCCCTGGACCTACGCGCCCAGACACAAGCCCAATCGGAATTTGGCTTGGACCACCAGCAGCAGCAGCAACAGCATCACCACCAGCATCAGCAGCAACAACAGCACCATCACCATCAGCAGGCACAACAACAGCCGCAGTCGCAGCAACAGCAGCCGCAGCAACATCCGCAGCAGCAGCAACAACAGCCGCCACCACCGCAGCAGCAGCAACAACAACAGCAGCAGCAGCAGCAACAACAACAGCAGCAACAAACTCAAAACCAAGACAACCGTCCCCACCATCCTCTCCTTCAACAGCAGCCGCAACAACATCACCACCACCACCACCATCATCATCATCAACACCACCCGGGGAATCATCTCCACCCTGGCGATTCGGGGGGTGGGATAGGTGGTGCTGGCGGAGGAGGAGGAGGAGGGGGAGGCGGAAGTGTTGGCGGTGGAGGCGGAGGAAACGCTGGAGGTGGAGGCGACGCTGGAGGAGGCGTCGGCGGAGGTGGTGGTGTTGCTGGTGTTGCTGGAGGACTACCGACATCAACCGAGCAAGATAGAGCCGCGAGATTACAGGACGAAGAAGACGAGGATATTACAGAAAGAGAAGACGAGGAGGAGGACGAGGACCCTTGCAGTTCGCCAGAACCCGATCTCGAGAACGACCACGAATCCATGGAAGTCCAAGCCTCGGCCGTCACAGCGGCGGCCGCCAACTTGCACGCTCTGCGACAGCACGTCTTCAAGATGTCTGATTATTGGCAGCAGCCGCAACGAGGCCCGCCTCAGCATTCACCGGGGATACAGCATAGCCCAATATCAAACTCAACGCAACAGCAACAGCATCAGCAGGTTTCGCAGATGCACAGTCCCCTTGGCCAACAACAGCAGCAACAACAACAACAGCAAGCAGCGGTGTCGCAGGTGCAACAAAATGCCAACTCTGGCCTAGGACAAACGACGAGTCCGCAACAACAATTGCAGCAACAGCAGCAACAGCAACAACAACAACATGCGATGTCGATGAATCAGCAGGCCGCTCAGAGTGCGCAACATCAATCTTCCCCGGCACCCACGACACCGTCACCCCATGCGGATCACCAAGGTGCCATCGCCTCGAGCATGGCCCAAAGTCTCCATACGTTGGCAGCACAGGCCCAACAGAGCATGTCTCAAACGTCAAGCCCATCGCTGGGCGTTCAAGCTGCTCAAGCTCTAAGCCAAAACCTAGGGCAAGCATTGACGCAGGCCCTCACTCAAAACATGCAACAGAACCTTGGTCAAACGTTGCAGCACAATCTGGCGCAAAGTTTGACGCCCAATCTGTCGCCTCAACAACAACAGCTGCTGAACCAACCGCAGAACCTAAGTCAAACCAATCAAAGCTTGCAGAATATTCAAAGTCAGGCGCAAAATCTTTCGCAGACGTTACAACAGCAGGCGCAAAATTTAACGCAAAACCTCAGCCTGAGTCAACAACAGGCATTGCAGCAGCAGGCACAGAATCTAACGCAAAATCTTCAACAACAGGCGCAAAACTTGACGCAAAATTTGCAACAACAGGCACTTAATATGGCCGGTACGATCGGGCAAAACGGTGCGTTAACCGGTATGAACATGTCGGGCAGTCAACAACAAAATTCTCAGAATTCGATGCTTAGTCCTGGCGCGACCAGCCAAGACTCCCACGACGCTACGCTCACGGAGAAGCTCGTCAACGAGTTACAGGTGAGGAAACAAAGCATATATTTCTCAGTTAAGAATTTACATACATAAGCTCGTTATATCTTTCCGCGAACGGTCGCATCTCTTTATACATTTTCCTTTTTTCTTTCGCTTTATTATTATTATTATTTTTTCTTCTTCTTCTTTCTCTTCATCTTCCTCTTCTTTACGATATGTATTTTCTTCCTTTTTTTCTTTTCGCCTTTCTTTTTATTTTTTTTTCCGTTTTTTTCTTTTATTTCCTCTATCTCGTCAGCCTCCCTCGACCATACTCACCGAGAGTAGAGATAAATAACTGGGACGAAGCGACCGCGATAAAAATACATAACGCATCGATAAATAAGGTCGTTCACTCAGGCAGACCGACTCGGACAATACTTTCAAGCAGTTTCTCCACACGGACTGACCGAAGAAAAATATTTGCTCGGATCGTGGCCGACGCGTTAACTTCTCGGCGTTGAGACCGTTAAGATCTCGTTACAGACTCTCTCTCTGATGCTCGCGTGTCGTGACCAAATCGATGTTTTTCTTTTCTACTTTTCTCATACTTCCCAAACGAAACAAGTCTATAACGTCCGTTCGAGAAACTTACTGTATCTCTTTTTTCTTTTTCTTTTTCTTTCAAAAGACTCTATTCGTTTTCCTCCTAATCATATATAACGGACCAAAGAAAAATAAGGATAACAAATATAAAAGAGATCCGTTTCGTAAACAATTATCTCGTCTCGTAAATCGAGCCAGACGACGACGTTGGCAATTTTGACGACAGTTAAAAACCGCGACTGTACCAAGAGATACACTTACGCTGCGGCCGACACGCACACGCACACGCACACACGCGCATATATATACATACACACAGAGACACACACACATACACCGGAATAAGCTGAAGTACAATATCGCGTAAAGCTGAGCACGCAGACGAATGCAACGTGTACATGTAACGCAAACGAAGCAACGCGTGGTAACACGCACGGTAATGTACACTTATGCATGAATCTATCTATGTATGTGTATTACTACGTATGTATGTACTTACACACGTGCTCTCCACGAGGGAGGGCGAGCGCGGGCGTTCGAGCTCTCGTGCACGCGTACATTGAAAGCCGCGATGCCGCAAATGCGAACGCGGCCCACGCACACCAACGCGGGGATGCAGATACGTCGTCTCTCGGGGTTCTTGACCCGCGCAACACAGATAATACCATACGCATACGTCATACGGTACGCCGAGAAGATGTTCCCAAGAAAATATCGTACTGCGTTTCTCCGCTGGCATGATGTTACACCGATACACTTCTCCGCCACGACGTCGACGACGACGTCGACGACGACGACGATGACGACGACGACGACGACGACGACGATGACGACCACGAGGAGGAGGAGTTTAAGTTCCATTATCAATTTTCTTTTTTTCCCCTTATTTGTTTTTATCTTTTTTCTTATAAATTTTATTTTAACAATCTTCACAATTTTCTAATATTAACTCATATATAAATACATACATACTTATATATATATATATATATATATATATATATATATATATATATATACATATCTATATATACATACATATATATATACACTTATCTACATATACATACACATGTATATACATATATATATATATATATATATATCTGTATATATAGTCTGTATATATAGTATATGAACGTCGACATCGTTTCTATGAGAAACGTATAAATAGAATAAATTTAGAAAATTTTATGCGTTGGTAGGTATCGTTGATCCTTATAATCGTGTTAGTCGTAAAAAACACAAGCTACCTATAAAGCTTGTCTTAGAGATTTACTCTAAGAGAATGGTAATAGTGGATGAAGAATTGGAACCGGACTAATACGAGCCTCCTGTCTTGCCCGATAGTCTCGTGCCTCTGCGGCGGGGCTTGGTGGTGCGGGAGGTGCTGGCGGAGGCGGAGGAATGGGCAACATCAGCGAACGCACCCTCGAGGAATGCTGGTCCACCCTGCAGCGAGTGAGTTGAACACTCAGCCTGTTCACGAAACCCCTTTAAATAATTCTTCTTCGAGTCCCTCATACGTACATAACACGTGCATACATTCATTTTTATCGCTTATCTTTTTTTTTGTTTCGGAACATCACATTTTCTCTTTTTCAATTTATCATATTATCGATTCAACATCGATCCATTTTTTTCTTCTGCAAATCACACACATACACACGTACGTAGCGTTCATACATACACGTAGATGTGTTCGTTCTTGCACGTTCTTGAATTGAAGATCCAATTGGACGATTTCGTCCACTTTTATTTTGTGCCCTTTACCACACCAACCTCCGCCACCTCCCTATTTTTTTGAGCTTGCTCGTTTGTTTTGCACATCGTGTTTGTACACACAAAAAAACAATTATTATTTTCTTATAGATTTCTCATAAAAACAAACATATTGTCGTAGCTCGCATGTTATATCCATGTATTTGTATGCTTTTTCACTATTTCGATACCACGTATTCCTATATATATGTGGTTAGTCTTATAAATGAATTAGGAAACAAACGATTCGTTCGATCTGACATATTTTATATCACCAACTTAGCGATCCGTAAAATATAAAATAAAGACAGTAGAAGAGAAATAAATAGAATGTGGCGATGTTGATAATACATTATCGCCGGCGTTTTCGATCTGGAAGTCGCGAAGAAAGTCGAGAATAAAGAAATAAGGCGACATTAACGAGCCTTGAATCGCGTCGGAGCATCACTACGATGCTCGGAAATAATGGGGTGGGTCGGTTAATGGGAAGTAAAGGGGCTTTTCCCTGGACGAAAGAGGAGAGGGGAATGTAGAGTAGGGAGCAGAATAAGGGGAAAAAAGAAAAAACAAAAAAGAGAAAAAGAAATTAAAAGAAAGCGGGAGAAAAAAGAAAGGAGAGAGAGAGAGAGAGAGAGAAAGAGCGCGAAGAAGAAGAAAAAGAAGAAAAAAGGAGTGAGGAACGAAGAAGAAAAGGTGGAAGTAGGTACTACATTGTAGGTAGGAAGTGAAAAGTAGGAGGAGTGCCACGGTAACGGTTGGGAAACTTTTAAATTCTCGTCCGCGCTACGAAGCAACAATTTGTTTCGTTAAGTAGCCGCTCGGTCTTTTGTTTTTGCGGCTTCTTTTATTTTTCAAAGGGATGGGTTGGTGAAGTAGGTGGGGAAGGGTAGGTAGGGTAAATGCCGGTGGTCTCGGTTTTCTTCCTCTCTCGCTCTCTTTCTCTGTATCACGTAAAACACGCCTTCCATCTCTCTCTCTCTTTCTCTCTTTCGGCACCTTAAAAGCCCACATAGCACATAGTACACGGCGCACGCTGAGTGAAAACTTGCAAGAAAATCGCGAAAACGGTCGGCACGATGGCGAAGTTTTCGCGTTTCCGAGGGATTTAATTAAAAGATTTGGACTTCTTTGTGCTCCTCGAGTGGTACGACGCGTCACTCGCATCGTGAACGGAGGCCAAAGACTTGCCGGAAAAATGTGAACTTTTTTGGATAAACGAAAGAGAGAGAAAGAGAGAGAGAGAGAGGAGAGAAAGAGAGAAAGAGAAAGAGTGAGAGAGGTATGTCGGCTCGTCGGCTCTCATGCGAGAACCTTGACTACGACGTCCTTAAGCCTTTGGCCCCCACGTTTAAAGATTCGGGGTTTTCGGGGGAAAAGTGGACCATCTATAATCGGCTTTGTCGTCCACGCGCGTACAAGCACTGACCCCTTGGACATCAAACGAACGGACGCGACATAATATTTCGCACCCTCCTCACGCACCACTAATCTTTCAAGAAGACGTCCTCTCCCACCTTTCGTGTGGGCAGACGATGCTCAGACGACGACGCCGACGGAAGTTCTGGAAAAGAACAATGCTTCAAAAATTCATTGGATCAGATCCTAAGAGAGAATGAGAGAGATAGAATGAAAGAGAGAGAGAGAGAGAGAGAGAGAGAGAGAGAGAGACAGAGACTGAATGTTACGTGAGAGTGTTAGACTAAAAAAGAAAGAGTTAGTGGGGTGTGAAAAGATTACTCCAAAGCAAACACTCGACAGTTTCGTTCTCATGAAAGAGACAAACGCCCTTATGAGATTGTTTCCTTCCGCTCGCGCACTACCGCCAAAAATTAAAATCCAATTACTTCGACGCCTCGTTCACCGTACCCGATGATTCAAATGAATTTTTTGCTCTAACCTCCTCTTTTAACCCTAACCAGAAACCGGTTCGCCGTGTAACTACCGTGACTACCAATACAGTCTTCATCGATTTCGGGCCCTCCTCCGATCTCGGATCGGTGACAGCTGCATGAGAAAAACCGGAACGTTCACGAAGAGAAAAGAGAGAGAGAGAGAAAAGAAGAAAAGAAAAGGAGAAGGTGAGAAGAGGAGGCAGGAAGGCAAGAGGCAAAAAAAGGGGTAAAGGGAGGGACGGAGGGAAAGAAAAAAGAAATATAAAACAAAAGAGAATCTCGGTTACTTTCTGTCTTGAAAGAAATGTACTTGAATTATTTCGTAAATTTTTTTTCTTTCCACATAATTCAATAACGTTGATCGATGTTTTTAATCATTAAAATTCGATTATTATAATCATATATATATGACTATAAGTACTGTCGGCATATATATGTATTATCGGCAATAGGTAGGTTTCCTCTGTAAAGGACTCTTGTACGTCTTAAAATACGAATCATGCTTAAGCGCTACTTTCTTTCTCACGTGTATTTGAACCACCCCGAAAAAGAAGGGGTTTTTTGCGTTCAATCCCGAAGGTCGTTCCTTCCTACTATTTAAATAACGGTTCTCGCACGCGTGTCATTGTTTCACGATTTTCTCTCTCTCTCTCTCTCTATTCGAAACGAAGTAACCCTTTTTGCAAGAACGCAAAGAGGACCGGAGGAGAGGGGAGAAGGTCTTCTTCGTTTCGAACCGCAAGACAAAAAAGAAAAAGATGAAAGTACCGGAGCGAAAAGGATTGAACAACCGATGGGAAATAAAATAATAAGAAGAATATGAAATAAGAATAAGAATAAGAAGAATAAGAGAAAGAAATAGAGATATAAAAGAAGAATAAGTAGGAGTTCCGTGCCTCGTGGCCGTTACAACAAACGAAAATAAAATTACGACGTCTCAAGAGCAACTTGCTCGCTTCCATCCCGGCGAATCGCTTGGCCCGTCTTCGCGGCTTTTCTGTAATTTTCTGTGATTTTCAGATCGCATGATAGTCGACGATAAGACAAACCTTTGTGGTCTTTCCCTGTGCTAGCTTTTACCGACACGAGTTAATCGAATATAATTCGATCGTTCCTACTGTAGCTCGAATTCGAAGGTGGTAATGATCGAATAATACTCCGATCGACAAGAATGAAAGAGAGAGAGGAAGAGAGAGAGAGAAAGAGAGAGAAAGAGAGGGAAAGAAAGAAAGAGAGAAGTTCCTTTTTCTTGCGATAATGAAGCAACAATGAAGAGCGCAATTCGATTGTATCACGAGAGAACTTTCTGCGAATAAATCTAACGAATTTTCAATCATCCCCCAATTCTCTCCCTCTCTCTCTTTCTTTTTTTCTTTATTCCCCATTCACGTTTATGAAATAATTTTTGAATGAACTATCAACGAGAACGATGTCACACGTAATGACAAATTGAAATTTCTTTTAACCTTGACCAATAAAAAATTCGAATATACCAAGTTGTCGATCCAAATTGGCCGATCTCGTCGAATAACGAGAGAGAGAGAAAAAACCTAAGAACTAAACGCGATTCGAATTAAAGAAGAAAAGGGAAGGAAAGGACGAAGAAAGTAAAGGAAAGAGGCTCGGCTCTCGGCTCCGAGCGGAACGGACGGCACGCAGATACGTGGCAGCCCCGCCGGCTACAGCTCTCTTTCTTCTTCTTTTTCTCTTCTTTCTTCGTCTCTCTCTCTCTCTTTCTTTTTCTTTCTCTCTCTCTCTCTCTCTCTCTCTCTCTCTCTCTCGCCTGTTCTCCCACTCTTTCTTTTCCTGTCTCCCTTCCGAGCAGTTTCGCCGTGACCTACCCCAAGAAGATCGCGAAAAAGAGAAAAAGAAGTAGTCGACGCGATGGAAGGAGAAACGCTAGAGTGAGCCAGCTAGTGAGAAACATAAAGAGAGAGAGAGAGAGAGAGAGAGAGAGAGAAAAGGAGAGGGAGAGAGAAACAGAGAAAGAGAAAGAGAGATAAAGGGAGAGGAAGGGAGGGAGGGAGGGGGAGGGAAAGCGCCCACACACGCCTTCGAAGTGCAGTAACGACGCGGAGGGAGAAAGAAGAAGTCGTGGAGGGGCTGAGAGGGGAGAGCACTCTGAGCAGAGTTTATTCTTTGTGTCGCGCGTGTGGCTGAGGGTTTTTTTTTATCGTTCGTTGACTCCGCATTTTCTCTCTCTTTCTCTCTCTCTCTCTCTCTCTCTCTCTTTCTTTCTCTTTTTCTCTCTTTTTTCTCTGTCTCTCTCTCTCTCTCTCTCTTTCTCCCTCCCCTTTTTCTTTCTCTCTTTCTTTCTTTCTCTTTTTCCTTCTCTCTTATGCACTCGCGAGCATTCGTGCAGCCTCGGCGGTCCGAGCCGACCAACGCCACGCACGATAAGATTGCGCTCGCAGGGACGAGTCAAAGATCTATACCTCTCTCTCTCTCTCTCTCTCTCTCTTTTTCTTTCTTTCTTTGTCCCTGTCTCTCTCGTCGAAATTTGCTCGTTGGCATTCATTCGTTCACTTCTCGTTCTGCGAAAGAATTTTTCTGATCTCAAGGTCGTTCGATAATATTTGATTTATTCTTATTTATTTTATTTAACTTTCTGGAAAATAGATTCTTATTTCCATTTACGCAATATACGTTAAATCGAGGAATCTTGGATATGACCTGGTATCCCGTTTTATTTCGGATAGCTGGTCACGATCGCCGAAAATGAAAGGAATCGTATAAACGGTTGGCGTATCGCTTGCATATAGTTTGCAAATAAGCGAATAAGCGACAGCCGGCATTATGCCGATTACCGGCACGTTCTCGCGCGATCAACGGAATTCATTATCGAACGGAGAACGAAAGACTCGCGGGTCCCGCGAACGTATCGAGTACAACGACGAAACACACGACTTCGTCACAAGGTTATTGACCTCCTCTTCTCTCAGGCGTTCCCATAATGCATGTGCAATTACGGGCGGAGCGCCGGAAAGAGATTCAATGTTTTGCGTCTCTGGATAAAATTAAACTCGTAACAGTTTTACGTAGGGACGGACGTATGTATGCTCGTATGAGCGAGCGTATCTGTGCGTACGTGCGTGCGTACATAAGTACGTGCATTTCTATATGTATGTATCATTGATAGTAGCCATGCGTACAGAACCTACCAGTCTGTTTAATATTTTGTAAAAAAGAAAAAAAAAGAAAGAGAGAGTGAGTTTTCGTTCTCCGGAAAATTTCATCGATCGTTGATACAAGGTCGATGACCTTGACTATTTAATACGTATTGATGAAAAATGTAAACGCAACAACTGACGCTCGTCAAGACCGTTTGAGAACAGTTAAATATCTCATAATAATTCCTGTTTAAGAAAGAAAGAGAAAGAGAGAAAGAGAGAAAGAAAAATAGAGATAGATAGAAAGAGGGAGAGAGTATATAACAGTGAGAGAACGGCTTATAATCCGCGAACGTCCTATATTTAAGCTAGCCTATATTTAAGAGCCGTCGCTAAAGCGACCAAAGTCTACGAAAGTCGATACCAAGTTTCATCGCGATTCTCTCTTTCTCTTTCTCTCTTTTTATGCCAAGACCTTATTTCTCTTTTCCAGAGGTAACGTTTCGATAAACTTCCTCGGCCACTTTCATGTAATCGCATTTCGCCCTTTCGAAAGTTTTCGCGCTCGTTGAATTTTTATCCTAGTTACTAAATAATGGACGGCAAGAGTAAAAAAAGAATGTAAAAAAGGATATTATTAATTTGAAAATAACGCGAAATACATAGAAGAGAACAGGATAAAATAAACATTGGAAGACTGAGGGGAGGAGGGTTGTATTAAAGACAGCAAAAAAAGAAAAAGAAAATATGAATGTTCAAAAGAACAAAATTAATCTACATTCATCATTTAAATCTGACGTATCTCGCGAATAACGAAACATAATAAAAGACGTTTCCTAATTTCATGAAAAGCACCTTTACGATTTTACGACCAATTGACCAATTCGAATGGATTTGATAAATAATAGGATCACGTATAAATATAATAATAAAAGTAAACGAAAAGACGTTTGATCGAAAATATAGAGAAAAAATGAGAGAAGTAGAAAAGAACAAAAGGGGAAAAAGAAAAAAAAGGAACAAAAAAGAAAAAGAAAAACTGGTAAAGGTCTGGAAGACGAAAGCCGCCGTTTCGCTCCCGTTCGAGTCAAGAAATCTCAGCGTCCGCGTCCGCGAAAGAGAGCCCGCGCATATCCGAGAGTCCTCCCCGCGTTCCTCTTCTCCCCTCTCATCTCCGGCTTACAGAGCTGCGGCGGCAAAAGATCGTTGCCCTTCTAAATATAAGTTTGCAAAATCGAAGAACAAAACTGCAGAGTTTTGCCGCGGTCTGCGCGGCTCTCCTCCGTGTGTATATTGCCGGTGGATCAGCCCCTTCTTCTTCTTTTTCTTCTTCTTCTCCTTCGCTATCTTCTTCTTCTTCTTCTTCTTCTTCTTCTTCTTCTTCTTCTTCTTCTTCTTCGCAATCTTCTTCTTATTCTTCTTCTATTTCTACTTCTACTTCTACTTCTACTTCTACTTCTACTTCTACTTCTACTTCTACTTCTTCTACTTCTACTTCTACCACTCGTTCTCTCTCGCCTTTCCATCCGACAAGCTCGATCCTCCTCCCCCACCTTCTCCTCCACCTCTCCCATTCTCGTTCTCCACCTCCACCATCTTCGTTCCTTTCCATCCCACTGTAACTCCATCATTCCGAGGATTCACGAATCCGCTTCATCCGTCTACCGAACGACTTTCGCTCGAAATTCGTGCGTTTCTTTTTAAACGTAATCGTAGGTCATATTGTTTCTTTCCTTTTTTTCTTTTCTTTACATCGTTTTTCTTTTTCTGTTTTTGTTTCTCCTTGAAATAAAAATAAATAACGGGAGACGAGAAATTATGATATTTCATCGTCATCAGGAATTGCGCGAAACTGGCCTAAATTGATAAGCAGTCGGAAGTTACAGATGAGTGTAAGGATCGAAAAGTGAGTTAGATAGAAAAAGTATTTCCGCAATAGGACGTAATTATCTAAGTTACTATATATAAGCACATATATAGTATACCAAGTTTTAATGAATGATGAAATATAATAGTAGTAAAATTCGACTATTATTAATAATAATAGCCGAAGAAATAGAAAATGTGAAGAAATATATTATGTGTATTGCAACAAAATATAAAAAGAGAAGATCGGTGTTAGAAAGCTTTGGAAGAAAGCTGACAGCATTGAACGAAATTCGCGCGCTCGCCCGAACGTAGTCGTAGGTCAGGAACCGGCCGAGTATACGAGAGTGAGGAGGATGAGGAGAGAGACGAAACGAGAGGGAGACCGATTGGAAGAGGGAGAGAGAGGGAAGAAGAAGGGTGGGAGGAAGAGAGGGGATCCCTCTCGTGCTGTTAAAAGAGAGAAAGAGAGATAGCGTGCTCAGCATGGAAAGGGTAAAGAGAGAAAAAGAAATAAAGAAAGAAAGAAATAAAGAAAGAAAGAAAGAAAGATATGAATACAAGCGAACTCTCGGTGGCGAAGAAAAACGAATAAGAAACGACGATGCGGGAGGAGATCCTCCTTTGAGCGAGAAAGAAAGAAAGAAAGAGAGAGAAAGAGAGAGAAAGATAGAGAGAGAAGGAAAGAGAATGTGTGGGCGTGGATGGGGCAAGGAGAAGGTGGAAAAGAAAGAGGTAAAAAAGATCGTGTCGAGAGGAAAAAATAGCCGATTTGGAATCTGGGTTAACGGGGCCGAGACGATGCACAATGACAACGCTCCAATGCCATTCGCTGAGAGAGAGAGAGAGAGAGAGAGAGAGAGAGAGAGAGAGAGAAAGAGAAAGAAAAGTCGTCAATACGTAGTGACACGTAAACGAGGATATCTCCTCTCCTTTGTTCGATCGATCGCCGCAAGGAAAAAAAAGAAAAAAAAGAAGAGTTAATATCGTATCCTTGACAAACTTTCTTCGTTTTTCCTTTTTTTTCTTTTTCTTCTTCATTAAAAATCTTTCAAATTGCAAGAGGATGTCCTAGAAAGTAGACGGTATTGAAAGAATAAAAGAGAAAGAGAGAGGGAGAGAGAGAGAGAGAAAGAATGCGTTTTGAAAGAGCAGTAGCGCTCTCGGCATGATCGTCATCGTCATCTCCGCGTGCGTGGGTGAATAGCCTGACCGTTCGAAAGAGGTAGGAGTGGGCGAGAGGGAGAGGGAAGAAAGAAAGGAAGGAAGAAAGATGGTACTTGAGTGAAGAAGAGAGAGGGAAAGAGAGAGACAGAGAGAGAGAGAGAGAGATCGCAAGGTGTGAGATAGAGAGAGTTCGGTGCATGCAACGCATTGGAGAGAAAGAGATAGATAGATAGATAGATAGATAGATAGATAGATAGATAGATAAATAGAGAGAGAGGGAGAGAGAGAAAGAGAGAGAGAGGATATGAGAGGCGGGAACGAAAGGAACTAAAAAAGATGGGAAAGGTCTTTCTAACTCCATGCGTTTCTCTACGCAAGGAATATTGTGGTAAACGTATTTGGGCTTAGGCCCTTCCTAAAGTGGTGCCTTCTATCCCCACTCTAATCTTTTTCTTTTTCTTCCTTTCTTTCTTCTTACTTCTCCTACCACCCTCCCCTCCCCCTGTTACCCGACTGCCACCACCACCACCACCACCACATTGTTCTCACGAAAGGAGCAACCGAATTTGAAGAAAGGCCATTGGCCGAATGTTTCCTACTTCCCGATTAGGAACTGCCCTCCGACAAGACGCTATTTTCGGGCAGTGTTTAGTCGTTGGCATGCGGCGAGCCATAGGGAAGGTCACGCGGCTTCGGTAAACTTACGGATCAATCAGACGATCTTGACCGTCGCGATCAAGTTCATCGATTCCCCCGTAGCGACGCTCCCAACTACTATTACTCGTCGCACGGATCGTGTTCTCGTTAATTTTAATGAATCCTCGTGGCTCATGCGTTCGTAATAAAGTCAACGAGGTTAAAACTTCAGAACCGATGGCAGATATAGATTTCGGATGGTATACGACGAGAGGACATGGCAAGAGGAGGATAGCAAATTTTCTTCTTTTTCTTTTTTTTTTGCACAATCGGCACGTAATTAGATGTGTGATTTCGTTGAAAATCTTTCGATCTCCTAATAATGATGATGATGATGATAATGATGATGATGATGATGATGATGATGATGACGATGACGACGACGACGACGAATAAGAATAAGAAAAAGAAAAGGAAGAAGAAGAAAAGAAAGAAAAGGAAAAGAAGAAGTAGCTGGAGTCCGAGGAGGACCGCGACCGCCGTTGAGAGAGTCGAGCGGTGAGAAGTCGCGATCTCGCTCGCGAGCTAGCTAGCAACCCCACTCCTCCGTAGCTCCCCTGGATCCGCTCTGGCGACTCCTCGAGGCGAGTACTCTACCTTCGGACCTTCGCGCCAGTAACCCCCTCCATCGTGCGCTCAACCAATCGCGGCCGAGGACGCCGGCGTGAAGCCTACGCGACGGCGGCCAA
>NC_060964.1:1164070-1194070 GCF_910589235.1 Vespa crabro
AGAAAAAGAAAGGAAAAAACGAATTACTATCGTATAACGTAACGAAGTAACTCGATGAGAACGGCCTCGACGACGCCGAGACTGCGTTCTTTATGCATAAAAAGGAAAAAAAGAACGAAAAAAATAGACGGACTTTGTAGTGAAAGTTGTAAGACAGTCTAGCAACAGTTTTCTTTCTTTCTTTCGCTAATCTGGTGAGGAAGTATAGTATCCGATGCGAAAAATATATCGTCGTTAAATAAAACGTGATATCGGTTGAAAGAACTATGACGATGATGACGACGATGACAACGTCGACCACGACGACGACGACGACGACGACGAAGACGAAGACGACGGATCTGTTGTATTCAACTCACGTAGGAAAGAATGTCGATAGTTACTTTTTTTTCCCCTGCCTTCTTCTTTTTCTTTTTATTAAGTATTCCCTTTTCTCTGTTTTCTCCCCGACGCGTTTTCTTGAGCTCGCGCGCACGATCGAGGGCCATTGTTATTTATCTAGTCGTGAGATCTATAAATCATTGGACGTATTATAATGCCGGCCTTTATATCTCCTCTCCCCTCCCTCTTTTTACGCGGGCCTCGCTATTTGTTTTTTCGAGTTCAACGACTCTTCCGAAGACGAGAGGTGGCGCGCGCGTTCATGGCTTTGAGAAATGTCAAGAAGCGTAGGCATTGGGTACTCGCGCGCGCAAAAGTCGAAGTAGAAGGGAAGGAAACCAGTGAGTGAGTGAGAGAGAGAGAGAGAGCGAGAGAGAGAAAGAGAGGCAGAAAGAGAGGCAGAAAAGAAAGAGCGAAATATAGGATAGAGAGAGGTCCGAAGGAGTAAAGGGGGATGGCGGAGGGAGAAAGAGGATAGGGAGAGAGCCAGCGGACGTGGCAACGGCGCAAATGCAGAATGCACGCTGACATAAAACATACATATATGCAAGATGCAGCGGGCAGCATCCGACGTTCTCTTCTAGGAGCGCTGCTAGCGCTTGATCTCGCGGCTTGGGCTCGATGCTTGTACTTACTTACTTAGTACTTACGCCTCTTTTCTCCTCGACGCTACTTGCAGCACATCGATCTTCGTTAAGTTTGAAAAAGAATGAAATAAAAAAATATTGCGGGAAATTCAAACGGTAGAGCTATAGATCATGACTTTCGAAACAGGGTATATATATATATATACATATATGTATATGTGTTTTTTCTCTCTTTTTTTTTTTTAGAAATGATTAATAAGAATGATTTTTAATTTTGATTATGCTTTGAAGTCTCATTGAACGGCATAGCCGAGAAAAATGCATATAATGCGCGGACGCGAGAGCGCGCGAATAAGGAAGAGGGAAAGAGAAAGATAGTACGAGAAAGAGAGACAGAGAAAGAGAACGCATCGTAGTTGGTGAACCTGACCTCCGACAACGCGGCGGCGTCGACGGCATTCGCCCGAAGCCTCGACGAACTTCTCCCTCTTCCTCTCTCTCACCCTTCCTCCCTCTTTCTCTTTCTCTTTCTCTCTCTCTCTTTCCTTTTTTCTTTCTACCTCCCTATTCGCTTCGCCATAGTATGACGCACGAGTCATACTCGATCATCATTAAAATAAATAAAACATTTTATAAAAAATGGCGGTTCTATCACTGGGTCGAGTTCGTTTCTTGCATTTTTGCCTTCTCTTCATAATTTCATTTTTTAAAAACTTTTATTAAGTGTTATTAGACACTTTACGACTTGTAAGCATGGCGCTTCTAATTCATTGAAAAAAAACTTTTGCAAAAAGATAAGAATAATAAGGTAAATGAAGGAGAGAGAGAGAAAAAGAGATAGAGAAATAGAGAGATAGAAAGATAGAAAGATAGAGAGAGAGAGGGGGGGAGAAAAGGGAAAAAAAGAAACAGGCTAACGCGTATAGAAGTAGCTCCTTTCGATCGTGATTTCTGTCTCAGTACGGAGTGACTTCAGGGTCGTCAGCAGGGTCGCCGATTCAGCAATCGGTCGTGTACACTCGGTCAAGGTTGCGTGCCTATCGAGAGACACCGATCCTATCTCTCTGATACACCGGCTTAACAGCTCGACGTTCCTCGATGATCTTTTTCTCGCGTTAGTTTTCTTTTTTCCGCTTTTTTTTCTTGTTTTTTTATTTATTTATTTCTTTTCTTTTTTCTATCCCCTCTCGATAAAAGTTCGCCTAGAAAGAAATCGTAATGGCCGACCTGATCATCGGACTGACATTTTCAAATAAAAAGAAAAATATTCCGTTTGTAACAACGTTACGTATTTACTTATCTCTCGATATAACTGGTCGTTACGATCGAAGAAAAAGGAAGAAATAAGGAGAGAGAAAAGAAAAAAGAGGGGAGGGTAAAAAAAATGAAAAAAACATGTGTTCAAAGTCGTTTTACGAAGAAGTCTGATTGAAAGGAATAATAAAAAGAAAGGAAAAATGTAATACCATAAGAAACTCGAGAAATAATATTAAAGATGGTGATCTCTTAAGAAAGCGTCACGAAGTTGGCGATGTGAAAAAAAACGTGAAAGAAAACAAACAAGAAGAAGAAAAGTAGAAGAAGAAGAAGAAGAAGAAGAAGAAGAAGAAGAAGAAGAAGAGAGAGAGAGAGAGAGAGGGAGAAAACAAAGTTAACATATAACGAAGCGAATCGCAAATATATTGCAAAAGTTGTTTCGTAGCGTGATTTTCCAGGGACTGTACCCGGCAGGGACTGACCACCGAGAGACCCGTTCATATTGTCTTACCTTGCCGCAATCGTGGTCGACGCTCGTGCTCATTCCTCTTGCGTGTGCATAAAGCATACGCGCGAGTAGTGTGAACGCGCGCGAGTTCGAGCGCACGCGTCGGCGTACCGGCTGTTAGCATACGTTTGATATGATAAAAAATACGGTGACGCGAGAACGCAAGGTTACTGCCACAAGACGCGGTGCAATACGCGATAACTTCGGCTGTCGAGTATTTATCCTTTTTCTATTCCTATATCTCTCAACCCCTCTCTGTTTCTGTCTTTCTCTCTCTCCCTCTCTCTCTCTCTCTCTCTCTCTCTCTTTCTTTCTGTCTCCCTTTTTCTCTATTTTTCTCTTTCTCTCTCAGCATATACGCACATACATACAGATACATACACACACACATTCTTTCTCGTTTTTTAGAACGCGATCTTTTGTTCGAAAGGAGCTTTTTGCTCATTGCTTTTCAACCAAAAACAAAAAGAAAAAAGAAAAATAACAGTATCGGCCATTTTGCTCTCATATATGTGTGTGTGCGTGTGTATACGTTTTTTTTCTTTTTTGTTTTTTTTTTTTTGTTTCTTTTTCATTTCTTTTTCTAGAACACGCACGAAAATGCTTCAGAAGTATTTTATTTAAATGAAAGAAAAATAACGTTGTCATAAGTTATGGTTATAAGAATTTAATTTCTTGGCAACGTCGGCATTTACAATGAATGAATCTTTTTAATCGATAAAAGAATGCGAACGAATAGCTAAGTATTTATTCCACAGATAGGTATTTCAATACGTAAGTCGGGAATAAGTTGCTTATACCGTTATATTATTATTAGACCGAAGCGCGTGGATTATTGCAAAGAAAAAGCAAAGTGTCGAAGTAATTTGTAAGAGAGGTGCATTTGCAAAGAACGCTGCTCTACGTCGACTTAATTAATATCGAAGTCCATTTATTGCAGCTCGTTTAGTTGCCAAGTCCACAGTACTGCGGTTATAAGGTACGTAGACTCTGGTAACCAAGTTGAAAAGAGAACGCGAATGAGTAAGACCGAGATGGAGATATAGAGATAGATAGAGACAGATAGACGAAGAAAGAGAGAGGAAGATGGAAGGGAGGGGGAAGGGGGAAAACACGTCGAAAGAAAAGGACGCGAAGGGTGGAGGGACGTAGAACGAGCGCGTAATCCGACACGTTCTTGCGCGGATGCAGCTGGATCTTAAATCCAGTATTACTTATTTCTTTTTTTTCTTCTGTTCTTTTTCCTTTTTTTTTCTTTTTTCTTCTCCCTCTCTCGAGCGCTATGAGCTGCAATGATTTCTCCTTCGAAAGCTTATTGACGGCGATAACGAAGAAAAAGGAAAAAATTAAAGTAGAATGGCATAAATTCGGCTAACATTAATTAATCCTTACTCATTATCGATCTATATATATATATATATATATATATATATTATATTATATTATATTATATTATATAATATAATATAAATAAGCATGTATATATATATATATATATATATATATCTTTTTCTTGTATCTTTTTCATTTATATATCTTCTTTTCAAGTTAATTTCAATTGACTTGTCATCGAATAACAGTCAAGATCTAAGAATGCAATAGGGTTTTTGTCCGACGCAACGGTTTGCATAACTCGAAAACCCGTTAGAGTGTCGAGAGATGTTTTAATAATAACCGTTAATCGAGGCGACGATTAGTTTCGTCGGAAAGCCTTTAACCTTGCGAAACGGATCGAACGAAGCATAAACTTCGTTTCTCTCTCTCTTTCTTTCTCTCTCTCTCTCTTACTCTTTCTCTTTTTCTTTCTCTCTCTTTCCCTATCTCTATCTTTCTTTAGATGACACGCGCGAGTCCTCGCAAACGTCATCCTTCTTCGTAATTCCGCAGAATGCGGAAACCGTCGGTCATCCGCACGAATAGTTCCGCGTGCGAGAACTTCAAAGTTGTTGCCTCGTCGCGTGCTGACGATTCACGACGCTCACGTTTCTCTGTGTATATGTATATATGTATATGCCCGTATGCGTACGAGTATGTGTGTATATATGTATGCATGTGTGGGTTGGGAAAGAGAGTAGAACTACAAAGAGCAAAGGGCGTCCTCACGGAGGACGCTCGATCGAGGGTTACCAAAGACAACCGAAGAAGAAGGAGAATAGCGTGATTCGCGCGCGTGCACTCACGCGATCCTCTGTAAACAAATCGGCATTGCTAGAAGAAGCGAACACGATAAACGTGCCAACGTCGAGCTACTGAAGCTAAAGCGGTGAATCCCACGAACGACTTTTCTTTCTCTTCTCTCTCTCTTTCTCTCTCTCTTTCTATATATATATATATCTCCATCTTTGTACTCCTTTTCCTTCGATCTTCTCGAGGATTACGAAAAGATCGGCACGCTGAGTTCGAACTTTCAATGCCACACGCGAGGACGTCGCGAAAAAAAAAGGAAAAAAAAAGGAAAAGAAAGAAAAAAAAAAGAAAAAAAAAAGGACAGAAAAAGGAGAAAGGAAACTTCCTTCTGCATCACCGCTAGTAAATTTTTTCTTTAATTTTTCTTTTTGTTTTGCTTTTTTTCTCTTTTTTTCCCCTCCCTTACATCGCCACGTTGTCGTAGTCTCTTTTATTTACTACATGAGGATATCCGCGAGCGAGCGAGTAAGCAAGCGAGCTTTTACCTTGGTTAGATGCGCACGAGTATAAACGAGGAATGGAAGAATTTCTAGGCGAATTTCCTAATCGGTGTGTATGCCACCCACCGCGACGACAAACGCATTCGCATGCAAACGTTTGTAAAGTCGCGTACGTACGAGAAGTTAAAGCCAAGAAAAAGGAGGAGAGAGAAAGAGAAAGAGAGAGAGAGAGAGAGAGAGAGAGAGAGAAAGAGAAAGAGAGAGAATGCACAACGAACGACGTCGGGCACGCACAACGCACGTGTATACCTACATATTTATACATTCGCGGTGTGTAAAGTACGCGCTCGCGAGCGCGCAAGTGAGTGCGTGCACGCACGCATGATGACTCAGAAACGAGTCGGAATCAAGTCCGCCACGCGTTGAGAAGCGAGATAGCACGTACCTACCGGAGACGAAATCGAATGAGATTACTTATCGCTTTTTACCCGTTCCTCTTCGTATTATTGAAATCGATTTATTAATTAGTTCCGTTACGTTCATTACGTTTGTTTCTTCCTTCCTTTCTTCTTTCGTTCATTAGTTCGTTTTGTTTTTTTCTTTTTCCTTTTTTTGTTTTTTTTTCTTTGTCCTTTTTCTTTTCTTAAGGTTTATCTTTCTTTCTTCCTTTCTATTTTCCTTTTTATTTTTTTTTATTTTTTTTTTCTTCTTCTTCTTTAATGAATCCCATTCCACTCGTACCACGTACAGAGAGTAACAACTCGAGGAAACGTGGATGACAGTGGCCCCGATCCTTATCGTTTACTCGGCATTACCACCGACCTACCCGACCGACTTCGAACAATGCGATCCCGATCTAAACTTCGGCGATTTTAAATCATCAGAGATATGCGAATCGCACGAACCGGACTTTCCACGCGTTTTCTGAATAGCTATACCTTCTTATCGGAGATTTATCAAGTTAACTAATGTTAAGAGATTTAACGAACGTGGTCATTACAATTTTTTAATTTGACTTGATTTCATTCGATTCGATTTGATTCGATTTGATTCTTTTTTTATTTCTTTTTCGTTATTTCTCGTTCTTTATTTTTTTTTTTTAATCGCAATTAAATTAATATTAAGATAGATAATATTACAACTTAGTAAGAATAATTATGATCGTTCGATATTTTAAAACCGGAACGTTCAAGTTCTCGTTGCTCTCGGTGCAACGATCAACAGCGTTTCTCCGCTAACTTCTCGCGGTAGGGAACAGTTGCCAAGTTCAATGAAATCGTTTTACGCTCTACCATCCTCCGTCAACCGTTGCCTATATAATGAATAGCTCACATTTATGATTAAATACGTTGCGTTGATGACTACCGAGAAGGAGGGAAGAAAAAAGAAAGAAAGAAAGAAAGAAAGAAAGAAATAGTAAGAAAAAGAAAAAGATCTAAGTCGATAGTCGATATTTATAAATTGAGAAAGAAGAAAACGCGCGGGATTTGGTATAGTCCTCGCATACTATGATAAAGAATAGAATATTTTTGGCCGGTAAATTTCGAAAAAGCTTCGACGACGTTAATGCCATTTAGTTAACGTTAAGCATCGCCGACACGCAAACACGTCGCAGAGTTTATTGTCGTCCTTTATCGCATATAACGATCCATGTAGATGTGCAAATATGTATGTATACCGTAGAGCCACATTTTCTCCGACTCTACTTTTTCTTTTTTTTCTCTTTGCATTTTCTTTTTTCTTCTTTCCTTTTTTTTTTATATTTTATCTTTTTATTTAAAACGAAGTCGGACTACAGGCCGACGAACTATGATAAACAAATGAGACTTGGCAACGCGGCTGGACGACCGCAGCAGCCAAGGCCTGCCGGACTTTTATTTCTCTCTCTGTCTCTCCTCTGTCTTTTCTCTCTCTCTCTCTCTTTCTCTCTCTTTCTCTCCCGCACCTCTCGCGGTCACTCTCTTGGCCCCTCCCCCGCCATCTTGCCTTCTTGTTCATTGCCTTTCCCCTCCAACGGTATCTTGGAGAAAGAGAAGGCGTTCTATGTCGATGGTGGGGAAATAGAGAGAGAAAGAGAGAGAGAGAGAGAGAGAGAGAGAGAATGAAAAAGAGAGAGAACGAGAGAGAAAAAGAGTACAGAGAAACTCTTATTTGCTTCTTTCATTATTCTCCTTATTTTAGCCGTCTCCTTTCCTCGCTCTTCTTCTTTTTCTTCTTTTTCTTTTCCTTATCCTTTTCCACCTTTTTCTTCTATCTATTCTTCTCGCCGTTGAAAGTACACCCCCTTGCTCACATCCCCTTGCCACAGTCTTTCAACCCTTGCTAGAACAGTTTATTTTTATTGCACTGTTTTACAACTACCATCTCATCACTTTGTTCCCATCGACTTTTTTATTCTATTCTTTTCTTTTTCCTTTTCCTTTTTCTTTTTTTTTCTGTTTCTTTCTCTTTTTTCCTTTCTTTCTTGTCAACATTACCGTGGTCAGTAATACGGATAGCGTATCAATGAAAACAGTTCGTTCTATCTTCAAAAGAAAGAAAAAGAGACTCTTCTTCAATATTTCCATCTCTCTCTCTCTCTCTCTCTCTCTCTCGAAGACGTTGTTCTATGACCTGCATCTTATTTTCGATAATTTCTTTCTATTTAACGTATTATTTAAGATTTGTAATATCGTGTTACGGAAAGAAAAAAGAGAAAGTATTAACTACACTCCTCGTTAATATTAATTCCAATTAAATGTTAAATTTAATAAGTTTTTCGATACACATTGTTCGAATATGACTTTAAGAATGGAAGAATTTTCTGTGCAAGTCTAATCAGTCTGTCTTCTCACGGGAAAAGTATCGTCAATATTATGACGATATCTTGGTAACAATGAGTTAAGGAAAGAAAAAGAAAAAAAAAAAAAGAAAAAGAAAAAAGAAAAAAGTATCTTTCGAAAGTAATCGATAGAAAATAAGTTGTCTCTCCTGTAATAGATGTAATTTTATCGAATGATAAAAAAGAAGAAAAAAGGAAAAAAAGAAAATGGAAAAGTAAGAAATCTCTTTGCTCAAACGTTATCTTGTCGACGATATCTCCTAGTGTCTTGTGTGCAGGTTTCGCGCACTATTAGACGCACTACGACGATTTATCGTTCGTGCATCGTTAAAGGCCAAATAAGAGGCCAGGTCTCTCCGAAACGTAGGTACATAAAGTCGATACGTTTCCGACGATACGAATGGACGATAACGCTCGTTTATTCTACGACACCGACTCGGCAAAATTTATTGGCTTAATTGATTCGTCTTGTTACCCTATTTTTAAACCGAATACTTTTACTTCCCGTTATATCGTTCTCCTCGTTTCAACGAGCATTGAAACCGTATATAGTGAATGAAAGAAAAAAAAAAGGTAAAAAAGGTAAATAGATAAATAGATAGATAGAGATAAATAGATATATAGATAGATAGATAGAGAGGGAGAGGGATAGCATCAAACGATTAAGAATGATACTTCTTGAATAAAAAAAGAGACAAACGAAACACGATGAAAAATGGAGTTAAACATAACGACACTTTATTTTTCTATGAAATTTCGTATTTGTTAAAAAAACGTTAATAATACGAAATGTCAGACGGTGGACTTCGAATGAACGGTATATCACGATTGTGTCCTGCATTGCCCGATATCACTCGATACACTTTCTCCGTGTTACCGTAGAACTCTAACTCTAGAGAGAACATGCTTTCTTCTATGGGGTCGTTGCTCGCGTTGTCTGTATCTACTTACTTCTCTTTTATGTTTTGCATCTCCTGTCTTTGAACGTCCGACGATAATTTAACTATTTATTTGCCATTTCATCATCGACTCTATCTCGAACATTTGTTTGGAACATCGCTCACCGTGGTTGTCAAGTTTGCAATCAACGACGAGCCGATTTCCCTCGTACCTCCAACCCCTACTCCACTCCACTCCCCCGTCCTACCATTTGATCTTAAGAAAGTTTTAGAGTAGATACTTACGTTCTTGTAAAAATGTAAAAAGAAAGAGAGAAGAAAGAAAGAAAGAAAGAAGGAAGAGGTAAAAAAACATTAGGTTAGGTCTCAAGCCAAAACGTCGCGTTGGTGGTGTACCCCACCAACCCATCGTCTATAATTCGTACCATCATTTTCTGTCTCTTACGGGGAAAGCGGATTTTATTCGGACGACAAAAGAGATCTCTCTTTTTCTCTTACGGTCGCGAATAAATCCGACTGGAAAGTTTCGTCGAGGCAAGAGGAGACGAGGAACTTGTGGGATTTCGAGCGTCCATTTTTTTTTGTTTTTCGTCTCGGTGAAGGAATCGAAAAAAGAATAAAGAAAAAGGAGAAAAAAGAACAAGAGAAAAGAGAAAAGAAAATGGGGAAGAATAAGTCTAAAATGAATGAGGGCGAAAAAGAGAAAGAGAAAGAGAGAGAGAAAGAGACAGAGAGAAAGAAAGATAGATAGAAAGAGAGAGAGAGAGAGAAAGAGAGAGAGAAGAACGTGCGAAACATAGGACGCATAGTAGGGTGCAACCAAACCAAAGAAGCAACGTGCGACTTCGCGCTGTTACTTTTCCTAGATCGAAGAATCTTTCACGGACGTTTGTGCATCGGTGCATGAAAGTCTTATCGTGACGTCACTGATAAAGCGGCCATGATGGATAGGCAACGAACGAGCGTCTTTCTTTCTCTCTCTCTCTCTCTCTCTTATCTCTCTCTCTCTCTCTCTTGTCTCTCTCTCTTTCTCTTTCTCTCTCTCTCTCTCTCTCTCTCTCTCTCTCTCTCTCTCTCTCTTTCTGAGATCAGACTCCGCCCTGCATACTCTTCTTCTTTTTTTATCTTTTTTTCTCTAACGGCACACTCGCACTTTCGGTCGAACACTTTTCCAAGCGGCTGACTAACCTTCGCGGTCCCACGCCCAAAATAAATTCGACGAGAGACGTCGAAAAAAGAGCATGGCGTCTCTCCTCCGATACGTGGTCTCTCCTCTTTCGAGTGAGAAATTTCTCCTCTCGAGCGACTCAGAAAAGCAAAACTTTTTTTACGCGCGAAAAATGTATATACCTGAAAGATTTTATCAATAGCCTCAAAGTCCTCGCGGGAGGGTGAGCTCGTTGTTTTTTTTCTTTTTCTTCTTGCTTCTCCTTCTTTTTCTTCTTCTTTTTCTTGCTTCTCCTTCTTTTTCTTCTTCCTCTTCTTCTTCTTCTTCTTCTTCTTCTTCTCCTTCTTCTTGTATTTTCTTTTTCTTCTTTTTCTTTCTATCTTTTTTCTATACGCGAAATTATCATCGATACGTCATAACGATTATTTTTGATAATGTCAAATCCTTTCTTCTTCAAATTTAATATGCTTGTTTCGAGATAATATTAATTACTGTTAATAATGATCGGATCCGTAATCCAATTTATATTTCTTTCCGTCATGGAATGTTCAATATCATAAAATGGAATATAAATATCGCGAAAAAGATTCCGCCTTTAGCGTTCCAAATCAACGAAAGAATGACCAACGAAAAAGAAAGAAGAGAAGAGATATAGAGATAAAGAAAAAGACAGAGAGAGAAAGAAAGAGAGGGGGGAGGGCGGGGGGGGAATACGTTGATCCGATAAAAGAAGAGTATCGTGATAGAAGAAATGACATCGAGTCGAGGATGATTCCTCGATCGGTCGATACTTCCTGAATCACGAAACTCTCTCTCCCTCTCTCTCTCTCTCTCTTTCATTCTTCATCATATTCTCAATCTCCCTTTCTCCTTGATGCAGCAAGAAGGAAAGGGTAAAGGGAAAGAAGCAACGGGCAGCCACGACTGTGTAGAAGTAAGACGAGGAGATAGAGAAGGAGGAAAAGAGGTAGGAGTAGGAGAATACTGTGCTAAGGAGTAGGAAGAAGAGGAGGAGGAGGAGAAGGAAGAGGAGGACGAGGTGGAGGTGGAGGAGGAGAAAGAGAACGAGTATGAGGAGTGGAAGGAACGAGGGAGGTTACGAAAGAGAGATAGCCGTAAAGGCGAAAGCAGGCAGGATTGGCGGCTTCCGCCGTGTCGCGAATACCGATTGGCCAGACCTTCCCCGGAATCGTGTTATTTCAATCGATATCTCGACGAGTAGCCGGCGATTTTTTTCTTTCGTCGTCTTATCAGTTCGCCTTTCCAATCTTTTTTCTTATCTTTCTCTTTCTCTTACTCACATACGATCTAACGTTTTAACACTACTCGTACTACTACTACTACTACTACTACTACTACTACTATTATTTCTACTACTACTACTGCTCTTTCTTCCTCTCTCTCTCTCTTTTTCTCTCTCTCTTTCTCTTTTCCTTCCCCCGCGCGAGCACACGCACGCGGCCGGCAGGCTCGCAGGAATCGCGCGCGCGAGAGACCGAGAAATCGCCTGACGTCCCCCCCATTTTCGAGGAGGCTTAGTTCGCGAGAGACGCCACGCGTTGCCGCACGGCGCTGCGTCCGCGAATCCGCTCCTTTCTGCTTCCGGTACGGCGCGCACGGCCCTATATACCCCCACCCCATTTCTAAACTCGGACATCCACCACCTCGATCTATATATGTACATACCAGTTATCCAAAGAAAAAGAAGAGTACATTTCGACGATAAAAAGTGATAGTTAGTAGTTCCCTATCGTTCGGCCGCATACTCACACATCATCCTAGTTACGGTTGATTTCTGTGTTACACCCCCCTCAAGTACAAGAGCAAAGCATATTTTTTATTCGACCATTCACGTTTATAACTATCGCAGTGTGCCAAATAGTTTGAATCATTCGATATGATCGGAAATTTGTGTTCAAATAGAACGGACATTAACGAAATGGAACCACGAGGGTCCGTTCACGTTCAAGAGTTGGTGGAAGACCGATCTTGAACGCGTTCGTATGATCCATCGATCGATTGGAAATACGTTAGATACATTTAGAAAACTTTCTCATTCAGAATAGAGAGGATTGTTCGCGAAAATTGACCTCGAAGTGAGGCGGGACTTTGTATGAGTGTGCACGAGTACATATTCGCGCAACGGGTTTCTAAAGCGCAAAGAACGATCGGGTCGTATTAATCCATCGCGAGTTTGTTCGCGATGAAAAATATGTGGGAGACCGTCAACAAGAAAAAATTATTTCTACCGTCGGCGATCGTCGTCGACCCGAACGTAGGTTACCACGTGAAGTGCACGCGGATAAATTCCGCGATCGCGGAGGGTTATGGGAGACGGAGACTAAAGTCCTAACGAACGTCGAGATTTAAAAAGGAAGTGACGTGAATGATCGTCGCCGAGTGATCAAAACAATAATTACCATTTTTCTTTGTGCTTTTTGGAAATTTTTTTGGCTTTCTACCAATTTGGGTTAATGCGTTTAGTAGTAACTTTAACAAGTGATAACGCAAATAAAAAAAAAACAAAAAAAAACAAACAAAAACAAAGGGAAAGAAAGAAAACATTTATCCCTATAATGATCGTTTACGGAAATCTATCGTTTGTATGTTAATCGATTTGCCCTTTAAGAAAAATTCTGACATTAAGAACATTGTTATATAATTTTTCCGTATCCGACTTCGTTAATTCTTTCATTATCTATTTCCACATTTCTCCACGATAATCGCGAAACGAATAGAAACGGATATTTGTCGAGGATCATGCAAGTGATAGGAGACTCGGAGATCGGCCACATCGAAAGTAGTACGATCGTGCCAAGGACCGGTTCTTACCTCTCCCGGTAGAGTTATCTTTCCAAATGAAAATATAGAAGGACAATCTACGCGATTACGAAGTAGATCTATCTAAAGATCGTATCGTAGCATGTCCAAGTTTCATATTCCCCCCCTCAATAGACATCGATTGGTAATAGCATTGAATAGGAAAGCGCGATAATAAATAAAAGGAGGAGGAAAGGATTAAGAAGATAAAGAAGATAAAGAAGAAAAAGAAGAAAAAGAAAAAGGAGAAGAAAAAAGGAGAAAAAAGAAAAAAGAAAAGAGGGGAAAGGCAAAGAAAGAAAAAATTTGTCCTCGGAAAGACGTGTTCCTGGCAACTGTCCAAAAGGAAATTAAGCTTCTGAGGCGAGACTTAGTAGGGTCGAGTTGGAGTTAGGGTAGCGATGTCACTATCCGAGTCTTTCGTATCGTCTTGCGTGGAGGGTGGGTGGTACTCTTCAGGTCGCGTGCTCGAGATTCTTCCGTGAAGATGTATGGCACCAATGAAAGCCACGGGCCGAGCCACGGGCCTTGGACACCGCCTCCCCCAGGCCAGCCACCCCAGCCACCACCCCCGCCGCAAGTTCAGCATCAAAACCATCCCCGAACTCACCCCCACAACCATTCGAGCCACCCAGCGTACGTACCGCCGACGTATCAGCATCCGCATCACCACTTACCGCCGCAGGTAATTATTCTCGATATCCAAAGGAACCAACGGGACCGTACGTCCTCTCGATTCTCACTCTCCTCTCGATCGGTGTGCGACGAGACGCGCGATAAATCGCGCTTGCTTTCCCCATCCCTCCATCACGTTTATCTCTTTAATTTTTTCCCTCCCGTTTCTCCTCCCTTCCTCCACCACCCACCCGCCCACCAATCTCCTCCCCGTTCCCCGTCTTTCTCTCTCTCTCTCTCTCTCTCTCTCTCTCTCTCTCTCTCTCTCTCTCTCTCTCTCTACTGTCTCACGCAACTTCGATACACTCTTCGATCGAATCCACTGTCGCGGATTTAACGCTCGCGTGCTAGAATTCATCGTGAAGAACTAGGACGCGCCTAGTCTCAGTCCTCGTGATAACCCATCGTCGACACTTATTATCTCGATAAAAACGCTCGAACGGTACGCGCACTAAACCATCGACATTGAATGCTATGGTAACAAATATGGACGTTAGAGAAGCAATGCGAGCTTCTTCTACGAGTCTACGATATTGCGAATAGGGCGAGATGATGAAAAGTGATGCCTTGTCTCTAGGTCAATGGTCTCTGGCCTTTAAGAAATAATTCTCATCGTTTAGCGATATCAAATTGAACGAGAATCGTTCTTTAAAATAATCATACTTCCTAATGTATACTTTAGTAATCTAATGATTTAAGGTAAAAAAAAAGAACCTCGAATCATGAATAAGTATATACTTGACATATGAAATTCTTATGGAAATCAGATCTTATAAATAATATCATAAAAAATAAATCATATAAAACCGTAAAACGTAGAAAAAAATATAAAGTTAGAACGAAAAAAGTACAAGGGAGGAAAAGGGACAGAAGAGGTCGGTCGGATTAAAGCTGACAATTATGGGGGCCACAAGTTGGCCCCACGTTGGCCCGATGTTTCCTTCTTCCTCCTTTATATTACTACTTCCTATTCGTCGCGAGTCAGTGGTACTCGGGATGGATATATGGTAAGGTTGTTGTAAGAAAGGGAAGAAAGTAAAGGGAAGGGTCGGTGGGCCGAAGGCATACTCGCGTTAGCTGACTTATACTCGAGCTGTTTCACGGCATATGCGAGCCGCGTGGGTGGACGATTCCAACCGAGTATACACTTGCGTGTGTTGTCTATGTATATGTATGTATGTATGCGCGCCACCTCCACCATCTCCTCCTTCTCCTTCTCTTCTATAGCGGAGAGGAGGCATATGGTCAGCAGGTGAGAGCTCCGCTTTGTGTATTTCAAGTGTATAAAGTAGCCCAGTTCGAGTGGCCGATGTTACACTCGGACATAACTCACAGTAGAATGGAGAGAGAGAGAGAGAGAGAGAGAGAGAGAGAGAGAGAGAGAGAAGGAGAGAGAGAGAAGGAGATAGATAGATAGATAGATAGATAGAGAGAGAGAGAAAGAGAAAAGGGTTGGGAGTCGGCTTCTCCTGAAATGCTAACGATCCCTTCGAGCAGAAGCAGCATCAGAAGGAGGCGGCAGTGGTGGCGGCCGCCTTGGTGAGACGGGACGAAACGGGACGGATGGGACGGATGGGACGGGACGGGACGGGACGGAACGGAACGGAACGGTGCGGGACGCCGCGGGACGGAACGGGACGTGGAGGGTGAACCGGTGGTTAAACCACGCGGAATGTTCTGGATACCGTGCGAGAACGTGGTATCGTGTACGTGAGTGCGTGCATGCGTGCTTTCCTGCGCACACGTATACCGAGTACTACTCGCTAACATTGTAAGAAAGAGAGTGACAGAGAGAGAGAGAGAGAGAGAGAGAGAGAGAGAGAGAGAAAGAGAGATTAGGATTAGAGGGTGAAGTATGTAAAAAGGATCATGATCCCTCGTTAAAACGAAAACTTTTGATTCTGAAGTAAAAAATAGCGGATGGGGGAGGATGGAGGAATTGGAGGGTGGGCGGATAGTAAGGGCAAAGAAAAAAAGGAAAGGAAAAATAAGGAAAGAAAGGGTTGGGGGTTGTTGAGGGGCAAAACGGGGGGTAAGATTTCGAGGTGAGAGATGGCCTTTAGGAAATACACTGGGTGTCGCTTGATATATTTTTCCATTATTAAGGACATTAAGCCGACGGCCCGCGGCCAGGCGACTCTTTCCGTTTTCTTCTTTTTCTCCTTCCTCTTTTCATTTCTCTTCGCGGACCTTGCCTTCCTTCTTCTTCTCATTCTATTCCATCCTCTGTCCCGTTTCCCTCCCTCCCACCCTCCCTATCTCCCTACCTCCCTCCCTTTTTTCACGGTAGCGACGACTATAAATCAGAAAAAAAGATTCAAACCGCCAGTATGGTCGGAACGTCGGGACGCAATTTTCCGTCTGCCAAGAGATAAAAATTTGATTAATGAATACGTTGCTCGTTGGTAATTCGAGAAACGCGAAAATTCTTCTTTTAAGCCTCTTCTATCTCTTGTACAAAGACTAAACCAAGAAATCGTTGAGATTTTTTGATGGGCTCGTTGATGAACCGGTAAATGACAGCAACGATACGAGTAACGATAAAGAAGCGTTTATCTGTAAGAGAAAACATGGTTGAATATGTGTAATTTTTTTGAACGAAATCGAACGAAATCGTTCTAAGTATATCCTATCTAAATTATTTTCTCACGGACTTATAAAAGAAATAAACTAGAAATTTCTATTAATTACGGTTTCTTCTACTATAAAATTTACTTAAAAAAAAAAAAAAAAAGCATTATCAATTATTTAACAATGTATTTGCTCGTAATCATGTCGTCAATCTTGATTTGTTTCGTAGAAGAAAGAAAAGAAAAAGGAAGATGAAAAGAAAAATGACAAAAAAGAAAGAAAAAGGAAACAAATAAATAAATTCTTAAGGAAAAAGAAAAGAAAGATCTATCACCAGGTGTCGTACAAATATATTCGATAATAAGGAAGAAATTACACGAAGGGAACACATCGAATTAATTCGGTAATTCTGGGTTCCGCGAAACAAGATCAATTTCATTCAAATAGGCGAGTAACAGAACTCGACCCACCGTGTCCAGTTTTGGAATGAACGGGTGGTATATATCGGGTTAAAGAAGGAGGTGAGGGAGAAGGTGGGAGGAGGTGACGGAGAAGATAGTAGAAAAAGCTTGAGGAAAAAGACGACGAGTAAAATCGGCTGACAGTCTCTCCCTCTCTCACGGGGATTAAGAGTCAGGGATGCCCAGTGTCGATCGTAAGCAGTCAACCATCGGCCGTTAGCTGAAACCAAAAGTAAAGGGTTGAAACTCAAAGAAACTTGAGAACCCCCGGTGACAATTTCAATTCTCTCTCTATCTTTCTTTTTCCTTATTTCTTTTTCTCCTCCGCCTTCACCTTCTTCTCCTCCGATCCTCCTCGTTACACTCATAAGAAGAAGGGTGCCGTGAGATTCTTAAAACTTCTCACGAGATTTTTCGATTTTAATTACAGTTTTAACATATTTTAATAAAATCCTCTGCCGTCTTCCCACACCATTGCCGTTCCACCGCCTATCGCTATTCTGATTCTCTCTCTCTCTCTCTCTCTCTCTCTCTCTCTCTCTCTCTCTTTGTTTCTCTCTGTCTCGCTCGTTCTTTTTCTCTCTCTTTTCTTCGCTTTAATTCCGTTCAAGTTTCAAGCTGTTTCTCTCTCTTTTTCTCTTTCTCTCTCTCTCTCTCTCTCTCTCTATCTCTCCCTCTGTTCCCCTTTTTTTCTCTCATCTAACAGGCACAAAATTCAAAGCAACTTTTATTCTGGACTGTAACTCGCTTGTGTATAACATTAACCCTTTCGTTCGTTCACCCACACCCACACTCGCTGATGGAGCAACACCTGTTCTTCCAGGACGTGGCCTAAACCGAACGTTCTTCTTTCTCATGGTCTCGGTCCTTCCAACAGTTTCGTTTTCCTACGTCCCGCGAAGTACAGGACCGAGAAATGACTCTCGGTGCTTCTCAATAAGTTTTATCCATTTTTATTTTATTAATATTAAGAGAATATCGTTTCGTAGTGTATAATACAGGTAACAGTGCGACTAAGATTTTGCGTCGAATACACAATTTCCTCTTTAATAAATTGTATTCGACGCAATCGTAAACATAATACCGTAATAAAAATTAACGAGGCATTATGTAGGCCGTTAGATCATTTTCATAGAATTTTCGTTACGTAATTTTGGTTATGATAACTGAACGATTCGATATCGTACGACGGAACGAGGAAAAGAATCGGCGCGATGACCTCTGACTTCAATGCCGGTGCCGGCGGTATTAAATTTCTGCCGCTACGTAAGTAATATTCCTATTAAAGTTCCGAATACGATGTATATATATATATATATATATATATATATATATATATATATATATATAATATATATATATAGATATTATAATGTTATAATATTGTACATATATATTATAATAATTATAATCTGAAAAGCTCATTTATTCTTTCTCTCTCTCATTCTCTTTCTCTCTCTCTCTCCCTTTCTCTTTCTTTCTCTCTTCGTACTATACTTAAACTATTGAAAGATCCTTCCTTTAAGGGATCATAATTGACATGTATTCAACGGAGCTTTTGAAGCTCTCTCTATAATCCTTGAGACTAAATATATAAATACGGTAGAATACGATAGAACGATAAACGAGTGATTTAGTCATTGGATCGAGCGAATCAATGAGTCATGCATGCGAGTAATAATAATAATAATAACAATAATTTTTATTGGTAGAATATATTTTTTCTTTTCTTTTCTTTTCTTTCAAAGTAGAAAAAATGTAAAATGCATATTTATGTACATATATATACTATTTATATACATAATATAGCAAAGTGAGGACATTATCATTACGATTATCATTCGTACGCAAAGAACGAATGAATTAAGACTTAATGAGAAAACGAGTTTAGGGTTGATTTGCCATTCTCCGTTGCTCGACGAAAAGTGCAGCGTACCAACTAACCCCGGCAGTTCTTCTCGCAGATCTTCATGCACAAGAGCGCGATGCAGATGCACGCGAGGGAGCTGGGTGCTGGCGCACTGACGGCAAGACCCGGGGGTGGCGTCGCAGGAGGCCTCGCGGGTCTCAGCGTCGGTGTTGGCGTTGGCGTCGGACCCGGGGGCATGATCACCGGTAACGAGGTCAAACCACACCAGTGCCAGCAATGTCTCAAGTCCTTCTCGAGCAATCATCAGCTCGTGCAGCATATCAGGGTTCATACCGGCGAGAAGCCCTATAAGTGCAGCTACTGTGACCGCAGGTTTAAACAACTTAGCCATGTGCAACAACATACCAGGCTACACACGGGTAAGTTGATTTATAATTTCTTCTTTATTTTTTGTTTTATTCTTCCTCTTCTTCTTCTTCTTTTTTCATCTTTCTTCATCATTAATTATGACGCTTCTTTCTAATGTAATAGAAATATTCTTATAAACGAGTATAAAATATTTTCAACATAACGGAATTATTTCTTTTTTTTTCTTATCTTTCTTATATCAATAATAAAATAAGCCTCGATGAAAATAATCTCGCGAAATAATCTCGTTATTACAAGATGAGTTAAGTGTACTGATGTATCGATCATTTTAAAGGATTCGCAATAAAGGTATAAGATGGAGAAAAACTGATAGCGGACCGGGAACCGATCGCTCGCGTCAAGATAGAAAGAATTTCATTAAGGGATGAACGTAGTCAGTCGGAAGGTATTAGCCTTGAAGCGAACGTTCGTAACCGTATATACGAATCGACCCTTGGAAAAATCTCGGCGATCTCAGCTAAGATTTGTTTTAGGACCGTGAAGTAGTAAAAAAAAAAAGAAAGAAAGAAAAGATCAAAAAAAAGAGAAAAGAAAAGAAAAGCGAGTCTTCGTTGGCATGCTAACTATTTAATCGAGGGGCGAAGAGAGGGTGCTCTTTTCAAAGTAACGACGAAGAAGGCGTTTAAAACCGCATCTAATCGTAATTTCTAAGAGATCACTTAAATATCCTTCACAAATATTGTTCATTCATTGAAAAATGATAAATCTCTGATAAACCTCAGATAATTTCAAATTCTTTTCTTTTTTCTCTTACATGCAAAGATATATATATATATATATATATATATATATATATATATATATATATGTATATATATATTTTTTCTTTTTTTTTTTTATTTATACATAACCTTCAAATACGCGACAATGACGAGAATTAATTGTGAATATTACTCACTCGGCGAATTATTTTAATTGCCAAATGTACAAATAATTATTGAAAAAATATGAAGAAAAAAGAAATAGATAATTTTACAAAATAAATCTAAAAGTAAAAATGTTCAGTTTAATTCGATTCGATTCGATTCGGTTGGATTCAATTCGGTTCGGTTTGGTTTGTTTCTTCGTTGGTCGTATGCATACATGTGACGGTAACGCGCTCGTACGAAGGCTTTGCTCGAAAGTTCGTCTTTCTTGGCCGTAGCTCAGGATAAAAGAAGGGCTCGCATTGATTTTAGCCCACCGCCCAACCCAACCGCCCACTTCTCGACGCAGCCTTCTCTTTCGCGGCCACCCATGGCCAAATAACTACTGCTCAGCCACCCCTTACATTAATAACCACCCTGGCTATCTCCGCCCTCCCGCACCACCTTGCATATACTAGGTGCTCAAAACGTACCGCGTGCTAGATCGTACACGCGAGAACTTCGGTGCCGCATATGCGACTCCGACTTTTCACCTTTTCATCGATGTAAACGTCATTGTATTTAAAGGAACTAAAGGAACTCGAACGCCCACGTCTCTTTCTTGAAAATAGAAACATTTACACAACTAATGTATCCTTAAACAATACCAAGTTTTAACGATCTCGTACACATGTGTGTGTATATATATGCATATGTATATGTATATGTATATGTATATGTATATGTATATGTATATGTATATGTATATGTATATGTATATGTATATGTATATGTATATGTATATGTATATGTATATGTATATGTATATAGTACTTTTCTATTTGATATTTAATAATATCATAAGATAAACTATATTACATAGAATTACTACAATAGATTAATTTAATCGATGTAGGTTAACTTTAATTATGATCGATAAAATTTTCAAAGACAAAGAGATGAGAATTATTTGAGCATCGTTTATACATTACCCTTTAAACGTAAAACAAAGGAGAAAAGACGTAAAAATTGATAGCAAGTAAAGACCGAAGAGAATATCTTTGGTCCGATCGAATGCAGCTTCCCTCTTTAATATCTCCCTGTGTCATCCGGAATATCTGCCGACACGGATTCAAAAATTGGCGGGCGGTTCGTGCCTCGTTACCCACCAACCACCATTTTCCCGACAGCTCGAATTCCGACAAACGGCTGCTTGCAAACCGCGCATACCGCTTTCCTTCCGATATAGTCCCGATACGGCATTTACGCGGCGTATTGATCTCTCGTTTCGACGAGATTCTGGTGTGGCGCGATTGGTCGATTGGATTCAAAAAACGGCGGGAATTTACTGCTTCGCTGCGACCGACTGCTGCTTCTCTCTCTCTCTCTCTCTCTCTCTCTTTCTCTCTCTCTCTCTCTCTCTCTCGTTCTCTCTCGGCACTCACCCTCTATTCCCGGGCCTTTATGTTTATATACATTATATATAATACATATATATATATATATATAATACATATATATAATAGATATATTATATATTATGTGCCATGTATATATATATATATATATATATATATATATATATATATATATATATATGGCACATATATAATTCATTAACCGAAATTTATCAGAATGCGTGCGAGAGGTGAAACGGACAATAGGTGGTGTAGAGGAGGGAGGGTAGTTAAGGGAGAGAAGGGGTGGATCGGGCAAGTAGGAGGGGATAAAGGAATGAAGAGAATAGAAGGAATGGCGAATATAATATCGAGTGTCGACGATATCGATACCCGGTCAATAGCTGCAGACTAGACAAATACGAACGGAGGGTGTAAAGGGAGGAAGAGAGAGAGAGAGAGAGAGAGAGAGAGAGAACGAGAACATCTTCTCAAGCATCCCCCTCCTGGCGTCCGTGCGAGGGTGACTGCGCTGGGGCATCCAATAGGAAAGCCGATGGCCCCACCGAACTCGGACCGCGCAAAAAAGCGCGGGAATTTTTCGATTGCCCGATCGTTCAATAATGGAAGCGAAGTTACGCGTGTCGCCACTGTCGAATAGGCGCGCGCGCGAGCGCGCGCACGTACGTACGTTCGTTCGTCCGCTCGCTTGAACGTTGCACATGCACTCACGTAGTCTGTGATTGTGAGTATTCTATAGATATAGTGTGGCCAGCGTTAAACACAGTTACATATATAGGGGTTGCTGCTGCCTGGCAAAGATTATCCCTTCGGCAACGAGCAAAACTCAATTTCGACAGGAAAATCTAATGATCGGTCTATTCCACGCTCACGAACGCATGCTTCTAATCAGTTTTCGAAGGGGCGATAACTCGTTAAAAAGACCGTTCGAAATTCATGGGAAGGGTGTCGATTAAGTTTAGAAAAAGAAATAAGAGATATGTACTTAGGTACTTACATACTTTCGTTACTTTTTTTCTCTTCCCAATTTTTCTGAACGATCGTTTGTATATATATATATATATATATATATATATATATATATATATATATATATATATGTATATATATATATATGTGTATGTGTGTGTGTGTGTATGTGTGTGTGTGTGTATGTGTGTGTATATATATATATATTATAATATCGATCGATCTATCCTATCCAGTTCTAAACGCTTGTCTAAGAATAGAAAATTTTTAATACACTTTTCTATCTTTATTCTTTCAGATCTTATAGGTCTCATTAAAGTTTTAAACGCGGTTACTTTCAAATTTCCAAATTTACACGGATAGTATCGATGAGGATCGAAGAGGTTCTCTTATGCACCAGTAATTTTGTACGGTTATCATCGAAGCTCGACGACGACAAAACACAGTCCCTCTTCTCCCCCCATCCCTTTCGATTGCCGAGCCGGCTGGCTAAAGTATCATTTGAAAAAAGGATCACGTATTCACGACGAAATTGACCGGACAATTTTAAAGCCCACTTAATGCCGCGAAAAATTACCGTTTCGCCTGTGCATGAATAAAAATTAAGGCTCTTTCGCGAAAGGGGTTGTACTTCTCTCTTTCTCTTTATTTCTCTCTGTCTATCTATCTATCTATCTGTCTGTCTATCTGTTTCTCTCTCTCTCTCTCTCTATCTCTCTCTCTCTTTCTTTCTCTTTCGACTCTGGCAAATGACTCGCGTTCTCATAACGAGTCTGCATATTCCTATTTACGAGGTGCCGCCGTAAAGTGAAGCAAAAAAGGACAAACGATCTAGAATTCAGACATCGAATTTCTCCTTTTTTCAACCCCTTCATTTCTCCCCACTTTCCTATATCTCTGTGCTTCTGAAACATCGCCATCAGTAACAGCAGAAACAGCAGAGGCAACTCGATTTTCTCTGTGACGAGCCGTCACCCTCGCGAGCCTCCTTTTTCTGTCTACCTCGCACTTTTAATTCGGTAATTTTGCCCGTTTAAGAATTCATGCGACGGAATGCTTCGTCAGACGTCTCGAGAAAAATCAAAGCAACGAAAACGTTTCTCATCTCTCTCTTTCTCTCTCACTCTCTCTCTCTTTCTCTCTCTCTCTCTCTCTCTCTCTCTTTCTCTTTCTCTCTCTTTCTCTCTTTCTTTACCTTCTCTTGCGAACCCGACAAAGTCAACGCAAAAGAAAGAGCAACAACGGCCCGTACCTTCTTCAAGAATCTGATAAAAGATTAAGAAAAGTCGGTAATCGCAAGCAAGGAACTACCCCTTTTTTTTGCCTCTCCTATTTTTTTTTTTGTTCTTGAGAACATTTTTTATCTTTCGTCTTTCGCATCGGCTTTAATGATGATAACATCGCGACCATGAACCAATTCGATATTAGCAATCGATTAGAATTATCATTTTCGATATAGGGTCGATCGCCGATCGGTAGAACGAAGATAGAAGGATGAAGAAGTAATTAAGCGATACATCGTCCGCGAAGAGTAAATATTTAGTCCAATAATATTAGTTCTAACGTTTACTCGTACCGACCAAACATTCATTCAATTTCCGAATTTGCACCGAATTCTGACGGCTACGTTTGTACATATTCTATACCAAATCAATATACGTAACGTGCTTTACCTACAGCGGCTGATCATTTTCTTTTTTTTCTTTTTTCTTTTTTCCTTACTTTATTTCTTTTAATTTCGTATTATGAGTGCAACGGTTCAAATCAATCGCAAGAGTTGACTTCTTTCTTCATTCTTCTTTGAATAAAAAAAAAAGTCATAGTCTAAATTATTATAATTCCTACCAATCATCGTTTGATCATCGAGTTAATTAATGGAACATTTATTCGAGAGAGAAAAAAGAAAAAAAGAACTAGGGAGAAGGAAAGAGAAGGAGAGAGATCGTCGAATGTGATCTTATAATAAAAAAAAAGAAAGAAAAAAGAAAAAAAGAAAAAAAAATTAACGTAGTCATGGCGCATATGCATAGACGATAGGACTATCGACGGGTCTATTCTAATTTCGGCCTGGCAACCCTTCCGCGGCTCTACATTTTTTCCATGAGGGTTAATTTGAATAGAGCCACGGCATTCGTTTTCTATACCACGCTTAGGAGAAGGGAAGGGACGTTAACGTCGATAATACGCCTACGCTTTTTTTTCTCCCCCTTTGGCTCTCCTTCTTGCATTCCCCTTTTTATCTATATCTTTTTTTCTTTTTTCTTTTCTTTTTCTTGTCGAAACGAAACGCAACCTCCCCTCGTAAAATTTCTTTCCTTTTCTTCTTTTTTTTTCGTCTTCTTCGTCTTCCTCTTCTTTTTTATTCCTTCTCACCGATCCTCGTAACGGTGATTCGTTACGAAAACGATCCTACGAACAGTTGTTGCTTCGAGTTAGCTGGCATTCGCCACGTCAGCATTTTTTAAGGTCACCTCCGAGCGATCGCACGCCATTGTCACTGTACGCGCACTAAAAGATTGCGTGCGTTTTGCGATAAGAAATCTCGGTGCACACTGTTTACTTGATTCCTCTTTGAGTTGATACCAAACGAGAGTATCAATAAATTCTTCCAAAGTTGTCTTCCGATGCCAATTGATAATCGTTTTTCTTTTGAAATTTTTCGCCGCCTCTTCTCCCTCCCTCCCCCTCTCTCTCTTCTACCGCTTCGAAGTTTCTTTTCCCGATCACTTTAGGAATATAGTATGTTCCAAAAAAGGATTACATTTATTTATTTATTTTCGTTTTTTTTTTTTCTTTTTTCACATATTTCGAACTAACGTCACGAGATATATAATAGTTCTTTCCTTACGAGAAAGGGTATATTTTCATCGTTTGGTTTATCGTAGCGTGTGAAAAAAAAAAGAAAAGAAAAAAGAAATAAGAAAGCCATTTTTAACACAAAAAAATCATTTTTAATGTAAAACTTACGTGGGAAACCAGTTCATGCTTATTATCTTACTATTCCATTTAACATCTTCGTTAGTATTAATGATCGATGAAATTACTACGAGATGATACAACCTGGACCATAGAATTATAAACCTAGACCATAGAATTACTAATGCTTTCGTTTACTTCCTTTTTATCTCTTTCTTTCCCTCTCTCTCTCTCTCTTTCTATCTATCTATCTATCTATCTATCTATCTATCTATCTATCTATCTATCTCTGCACGGTTAATTAAAATTTAATGGATCTTGCATACTCGGCCAAATCACGTGACCGAAACGTACACCATGTAATATACCTAACTATGAAGGAACTAGTGACAATCCGATATTAAATTCTCATACTTTCGATATCCTTAAAATTCTTTAAAATAATAGATATTAGAAATTAATACTGAATGATTTTTATTTATTTTCTATCTTAAACATATTTAACAAATGGACGATGATATACTCGCAAAGGAATTTCTCGCGTTAAAACGTACGGATCTACGCTTTTTCCAATGTTTTTCAACGTACGACGATAACTTTTTCCGTATCTCGCAAATCCAGAGTGTGTTTTCAGATTGTTGCTATGAGATTTACATTTTTCCAACGGCTATCTTATCGCTTCTGTTACTGATATAGAATAGTTCAAGATGCGGTTAGAAGTAATAAATGTATATAGATGTACGTACACATATACATAACTCATCGCAGAAAAAGCAAGGTCGATTTACTTTTCGAGCGAGCATTCGGAGACGATAAACTCTCTCTCTCTCTCTCTCTCTCTCTTACACACTTTTTTTCTCTCTATCTATCTATCTATCTATCTATCTCTCTCTTTATTGCTCTCTCTCTCTCTCTCTCTCTCTCTCTCTCTCTCTCTCTCTCTCTCTCTCTCTTTCCCTCGTTCACTCGCTCGTTATGTTTATATCGAGCTAATTAGAAATTTTATTATTGAGAGGATAATACATGTGGATGTACGCCGTCAAAATGCTGATTACTTCGATCGTTCTTTAAAATGCTTAAAGAGGATGCTTACGTTTTAGTCCCCAAAATCGACAGAAGACTCACCCTCGCGTTACTGACTTACTTTCGTTACTAACCCTTTTCGCGAAGGAAAATGTCGTATCCCACTTTCCTTCATAACGACGAGGAGACAAATTCTTTTTAACAAAGTGGAATGTCGTACGAGGTTTCGTCGATGGAAAAAGAGAAAAAAGAAAAAAACCATCACATTGTTCTTCCTCACCTCGTATAATACCATACTTTACCTACCACGTAGCGAGCAGTAAAATTCATTCCACGGTCATTATCATAAAATATTCATTAATTCGCATCAAGAAGAGAGAAAGAGAGAGAGAGAGAGAGAGGAAAAAAAAGAAAAAGAAAGAAGAAAAAGTAATATGTGATTTTCATCGATTTAAGACCTTACTAACTTCGTACATAATAACCTTATACCCTAATACAAGTGACATAATTACAAATTATCCTTATAATATACCTACGTCTATTATTTATATTATAATGAACGTTACATTTAATGAACATTCTATATATATATATTTATGAACAAGTATGATTGTTATAAAAGTATTTTCAAATGAGTAGATTTCAATTGATTAGTTATAGTAATACCGATCTTAAAAAGTGGTTTCAAAGAAATTAGACGAAGCATTTAAGAACGTTAGCTGATGAAGTTAGTGAGTGTATCTATCGGTAAGCGAAATGTAGATTAACTTTCTAATCCTGCACGAAAGTGATTTTTTCCCCTTCTTTTTTTTTTCTTTTTTTCTTCCTTCACAAAAATAAAGTAAGTAAGTAAGTAAGTAAGTACTATCTTCAATAAGCGTCGTCGAATCACGTTTTAGTTAGGTTGAACAGCGTGTGGAACCGGTCAGTAGGTTAAGGATACTTAATACTCCTTAGCCTCGAATGCAATAATTTCGCCTCGACAAATGCCACGACGTAGCGACGTAGCCGATAAACGTTTCCTTTTTTTTTTCTTTTTCCTGTTCTTTTTTCTTTTTCTTTCTTCTTTTTTCTTTTTTCTTTTTTTTAGTACTTTTCTTCTTTTTTCTTTTTCCACTTCCAAAGGATCGAGAATACATTCGAGTGAATGCACAAGCATGCGCGCTTATAAACGGTTATTAGTATATTATAGCGGGAGCGTTAAATCCGCTAAGAATCAACGGCGCGTATCCGTCGCATTTACAATTACTCTGCATTTCTTATTGCTTCTATTAACGTATATATATATATATATATATATATCCACATTCATATACACATTCACTCACGAAAAACTATTGAACGTAAACGTCAAAGAAAAAAAAGAAGATGTTGAAGATACGACTCGAATCTTTAGCTTCTTGATAGAAATTGAAATTGAAAGAAAACCCGTGAGAAAGTGGAAAATAACGAGAGAGAAAGATAGAAAGGAAGAAAGAAAGTAAACAGAAGAAATAAAAAATCAAAACAACGACTCGATCATTTTAAAACCATTTCAATCGAGGAAATAGTAATTAAATGCGAGATCAAAAATTTGTATCTAAATGATTCGAGTGTTTGACTTAAAACAAAATGAAACAAAACAAAGTGAAAGAAGAAATAAAGAAAAAAGAGAAAATTGATGAAATCAGAAAAGACACGAGAAAACGGGACGAAGGATGGAGTGGAACGGAGGGGGAAGGGAGACGGAAAGAAAGAAGGACGATAAAAAATACGAATAAAAAGAAGGAAAAAGATTAATAGAAAATACTCAAAATATAAAAATTGAAGAATCACGAAAGACTTTCCTTGAAACTTTCTTCGATTCGTCAGGGTCGATATTGAGGATACGCGTTTATCCCACGTCCTTATCATTAACATCTAACGCTCATGTCGAATCTCTTGCGGGAAGCTTGGATGGGAAGATTTACGCGGGGGCCATTTTCTAACGGATCGAGCATAGTATAGTCGGAGTTGCCGGAGGCGGTGCGGCACGCCGCTCCGCCGCGCCGGGTCAAGAATATTGGGTACGGTCGACCGTAAAATAAGATATAGATTTCCATCTAGTAAACTTTCTACGTGCAGCATGTGTGGGAGGCAAGGAGGCAAAGAGGCAAGGAGATGACGCCATACGGCATACGGCCGTACCTACAAGAAAACGAGTCGGGCGTGCATCTCGCGTTGGAAACTTCGTTCGCGTTGCTTTTTTGTTAATATGTGTGTGTGTGTAAGAGAAAGAAAGAGAGAGAGAGAGAGAGAGAAAGAAAGAAGGAGAAAGAGAGAGAAAGAGAGAAAGAGAAAGAGCGAAAGAGGTTCGCGTTACGCTCTACCTACGTGTAGGTACTTACATAGATACATATATATATATGTATATATATACATACATACATACTCGCCTAAACTCGCGTATACACACCTTTTCAAACTCTCCAGCTGCATATGAGGAAACGCGTGCACGATGAACAACTAATCGCGTAATTATCTTTATAGTTAGGAACATACTAGCGGAAAAATAATTACACGCATTCAAATCGCCGCGTTGAAGAAGCATTCGCACGATTATTTCCGAAAATCTCGATCATTTTAACAGGCACGATTGAAGCGAGATATTCGATCGAAACAAAAAGCCTTTTATTAACTTATCTTATAACACGAAAATTGATAATTCGATGAAGAAAAAAATTGATAAAGAAAAAAAAAAAAAAGAAAAAAAAGAAAAAAGAAATAGATTAAGAACAAACGACTTTAGAAACGTTATCAGAACAAAAAGTCTCATTTTTTTTCTTTCTCTATAAAATTGAACAAAACACAAAATCCTCCGAAATGAAATCTTTCAACAATACCTTTCGACGATATCTTGTTTCTGATCTTATTCCTTAACAACCAAACTTTATCAGATACGATCTTGAGAATAACAAAAGATATTTTCCATTACGTTGATGGACAGTTAATAAATCTCTTCTGGTAAAGACCGTAATGATTCGAACTTTCGGAAATTTCTAAATGTATCGACGTTAAATTTACAAAAAGACCTTAACGCTGTAATTCTTATCTAAATATCGTTCAAAGTAGCTTAAAATCGTCATTTTAGCATTTTTAAAAAGATATCGCATCATTGAACACTTACTTACGTAGTTACTACGTTAACGCGACGTACACGAGAATGACTCTCTCGGCTTTGGTAAAATCTTTTCGAACAAATGGCTCGCAATGAAAAATCGTAAAGACGCGAAGAGAGCCATCAGAACTTCGACCGGATCCACTCGACGTTTCGGCCCGAAACGTTCGTTCTGAGACATTAATTTTTACCCCTTTTCCTCGGCCTCTTTCTCTTTCTCTCTCTTTCTCTCTCTCTCTCTCACTCTTTCCTCTACAGCCCCTGGTCTATCGCCATCGAGTCGAGCGAGGCTGCCTAATGACCCAAACGTTGTCATCTTCGTCGCTCCTTCAAGACGAACAGAGAGAAAGACAGAGACAGAGAGAGTGAGTGAGAGAGAGAGAGAGAGAGAGAGAGAAAGAGAGAAAGAGAGAGAAAGAGAAAAAAAGGTCTCGACGAAATGCCCGTTAAGTGGCGAGAAGCGTCGTTGAGAAAAGGGTTGAAGATCTTGTTCTGCATCCAGAAACGATCGTTACCGCTCGGACGGATGCTCGGTAAGAAGACGGAGGAGAAAAGCCGCGTATACTCTTTCCGGTATCTTATATAATTCTTCCTTTTATTCTTTTTCTTTTCTCTCTCT
>NC_060964.1:1196570-1211570 GCF_910589235.1 Vespa crabro
CAATGCATTGAACGAAGTTATTGAACTGCAGCGACGTATATTTGATTAATAATGGCTACCACGGGAATAATAATCATCAAAACACAATGATTCGATTGGTCGGACGGTTTTCGCTCTACCAATCCGAAAATAATTAATATGACGGGGTAGAAACGCGTAAAGTACTGTATATTATCGATCATATTGATTCCCAAAATTGCATTCCTTTTTAGATTTTATTAAAGTTAGGCAAATTATCAAATCGTAATACAAATTGTTACTAACTAAACGAAGAAATCGGAAATCTTTTTATATCCTATTCATTCGATTGTTTCTCCCTTTCTATCTTTCATATATCTATCTATCTTTCCCTCCCACTCCAGCACTCCCAATTGCATCAATAATTTTGGACTTTGTAAGAAAATTAATAGAACCTGTCAAATTACTGTCTTACTTTTAAGCTAAATTTAAAGTTAAATTGCTCTTAAACTCCGGGTTTAGCAAGACCGCGGATAAGTGCGCTTTAATTAGCTTCGAACTAGATGCTATATCACCTTCTGAAAATACTTTTCCATCGAAGCCCAAGGTTAATGTAATCTACTCTTCGTACCTCCCCCTCCTCCCCCTCCTCCTTCCCAACTATTCAATTTTTCTATCGTCGATATACCCCAATGTTAATCGCATCGAAGAAAATTCATTCAATCTTCCGTTTCAAAATAGGTGCGTACAATTTTTTATAAAGTACGAATTTGCATATACGATTAAGCCTTTAAACCTGGATATGAATGAAAAATGTACGTTGTAAATATTAATCAATGATCGAGTCATTCGTAAGAACGAACGTTTGTAAAAGCTATATACACGTCTCCAAGGAATTTACCTTTCAGCTATGTATGTTCACAATTATTTACTTATTCATTCATTCGATCGCTTATGTCTCTAATATGAGAACGATAAAATAATTTATTAAGCAATAAAAATAGAAAGAAGACTTACAAATAGAAAAGCAGTCTCGTTGAACAACATTATTGGTTAACACTTAATTTTAATCCCTTTGTCGATCTGACAACTTGTCTTTTGGTACGTATAGAGAGAGAGAGAGAGAGAGAGAGAGAGAGAGAGAGAGAGAGAGAATGAAAGAGAGAGAAAAAAAGAAACAAAAAATTATAACAATCGTAAAGGAAAAATCGGACTCGAAACGATTATTTTATGTCTCAAACAGATCCTTTGCATTTTGCCAATTCGGTTGTGATTCGTTGTTGGAAATTGTATACTTATGCTCACTCACGCTTTTGTCGTTCGAACATTCGAATAGTTTCACGAGTATCATAGAATCATGAGAGGTGACAGAAGAGGAGAGGTGAAGAGAAGAGAGCAAGCGGGGCGGGGCAGGACAGAGAGAAATAGAGAATGAGAAAGAGAAAGAAAGAGAACAGTACGAACATAAAGAGGCAAAGGGTGTGCAGAGTGTTCATATGTGTGTGTGTGTATAGATATATATATCTATATATATATATATATATATATATATATATATATATATATATATATATATATGTATATATATATATGTATAGCAAAAAGTGTCAGTATGCATGACGCAGGTGCATGTGAGCGCATTCAGTTTAATGATTTTCAGTCGGTATTTCAATGACGGTGGGTCGATAGTGGGTGGCCAAACGGCAGACTGGGAAACGCACAGAGAGCGAAAGAGATACAATATATAAGGGTTTCGAGCTGGGGCCGATCGGCCTAACGCGCACACGCGCACGATTTTATATAGGTACATAAGTACGTATGTGCGGCCTCGTCGGCCTGGTTGGATGGACGGATGAAATAATGTGAAACAGATCGAGAAAAAGCGACAAGAGAATTGTGATCTATCAATGCAGATAGGATTAAAAAAAAAACAAGAAAAAAAAATATATATATACAGAGAGAGAGAGAGAGAGAGAGAGAGGGAGAGAGAGAAAGAGAGAAAGAGAAACAGAAGAAGAGAGAGAGAGAGAGAGGAAAAGGATGAAATTTATTGTTTCCGTCATAACCTCTGTAAATAAAAATAGTTTTTACAAAAATAAAAGATAATAAAAAAGAATTTTCCCGAATACGAATTGAAAAATAATAAAAACATTTGCACCCATTGATTGTTAAGGAAAAAGTGTTCAAAAAGCACGACGACTATATTCAGTATTTTCATTAACAGGCAAGTCCAAGTCGAAAGCTAGGGAGCAATAATCAAATAAGAGTAGGATAGTAAGAGCGACCAACAGAGAAGGCAAAATAGCAAGAAAGACAAAGAGAAAGAGAGAGAGAGAGAGAAAGGGACGATGTAAATTTTCTAGCGGTGCGTTCATTTGTTCGTTGAACGAAATGCGAATGCATTATACATGGATTGCAGGGGACATTAATTTTCTGGCGTGGACGTGTAGTGGGCCGTGGAGGGCCGCTTGGTGGGCGAGCGTGTGTGAGGACAGAGAGGGGGTGGTTGTTTCCACGGACGAAGTGGGAGAGTCGAGCGAAGTGAACGAACGAAGGAAAGAGATGGTGAAGAGTGAAGGGGTGGCGAGCGGGCGGACGAACGAACGAACAAACGGGTGGCCAGAGGGGAAGAGAGAGAGAGTAGGGAGAGTGCATAGAAGAACGTTGGAGGGTGGCGAATCCAGCCTGTTTCCTACTCACACGTCCAACCACGTGCCAGCTTTCCGTGCTTTCTACCTACTTTTTGCAATCCCGGTGATTTTGACGAGTGGTCAGAGAGGTTGAGGACGAGAAAAAGTGGCTAAATTTTCTTCTATCACGGGGAAAAACAAAAGAAAAAAAAATGAGAAAAAAACAAGGAAGAAGAAATAAAAATTCGAGCTTAACTTTGGCAATTTGATCATTTTGAACGCTTCTCGTCGCGTCAAGCTATTAACGCGATCTGTCAAAACCCACTGTGAACGTGAATGATGCGGAGTAGTAGAAAGAGAGAGAGCAAGAGAGAGAGAGAGAGATAGAGAGAGAGAGAAAGAGAGAGAAGAGAAATTAATCGGATTTTTTATAAAGTCATGGTTTTATCGATTGATTGAAAAATTATCATGACGAAACATATCGAAGTTAAATAAATAAAGATACCTGAAGATATATATATATATATATATATATATATATATATATATATATATCTTATCTAAGAGAAAAATAACTTTAACATCCTGTCAGTGTCATTTGATATCCTGTTCGAAAAGACGACCGGAAATGCAATAATGTTACGTATAAAACTACGTCGAAAGGAATGCAGATCATAACGAAATCAACCGTGAAAATTAGATAATGCCGTCGACCGATACTTTTTTTTATCCACGTAATGACACACATATTCTATGAAATAATGAAATAAAATACTCAATAGAATCACGTATTTATATACGATATTATTTAAATTTAAATCTTTTATCTCGAAATAAAATAAAAACAATACGAAGATTTCAATGATTAAAGTTTTGTATCATCGCTATCATTACAAATGTATTGTTGTAATGCTTTGTCCGTGCTTTCGCGTGCGTGAAAATTGAAAAATGGTCGAAAAGGTAGCTAGGCGAGCAAGTAAAAGCTACAGGGCGAACGTGAGGGCGAATGTGTCCGGTCGAGTGCACCGATTCATCAAAACTTCTTTACAATTCGTAATTCTTATTCCTCGACAAAGGGTCTCAAAGGGTTGGGATAGAGACCCTTTTACGTGGCAACATCGGCGCCACCTACTTCCCCTCATCTTCCCTTCCCCTCATCCTTACCCCTCGCCCCTCCTTAGTCTCGTCCTTCCGGTTGGCACGCAAGATTTTAAATTTCATCATAATTCTTCGTATCCCTCTCTTTCTCTCTCTTCCCGCATGCGGCAACACCAATTATTATCAGAAGGAAGAAGGCATTATTAAAGAAGGGAATTGTTTCCTTTTCTCAACAAAACGAAGTTTTTCCTATCTCCATAAAAAAATTAAATGGTAGAAACGAAGAATAGAAAAGTTTTACTTTGTACTCCATTTTTGCGATCAAGTATTTAGAGTGATTCTTTTTTTCTTTTAGCTTTGTTTCTTTTTTCTTCTTCTTCTATTTTTTTTATTATTATCATTGTTATTATCAGTAACTTAGTAAAACATAACATGATAAACAAAGAACACGTAGATTATCCTAATCGTCATTGTATTTTGAATGACAGATAACAAAATAAGTGTTATATCATCGACATTGATAGTTAGTTGTTTAGTGACGAGTGATACGTTATATGAATTATTAATGATGAGAAATAAATTAACAGGTTACTTACTGTTAAAAGAGAAAATCACATAAATTTGTTGGCACAACAAACGGTTAAACATGATTATAGAAGTTCGATGGATGTTGGAAAAAAAAACAGAAAAGAGAGAGAGAAAAAAGCGGCAAATGTTACGTGGCATCAGGTCGATTGATAATTAATCGCTTGTTTTAACGGCGTTTATTGCACGAATAGTAGGTAATATCGATTAAACAAGCCGATTAAAAATATTATTCAGATATTCGAAATTTCATTACACGTTAATTACTATATCCTTTTCATAATTTTCAATGAAATTTGTCGCACGTTTCTCCCATAATATTTTAGTTTTAAATTTTCGTCAAGGTTATGTAGATATGTACATAGATATTCGTCGATAACCGATAACGTCGCGTTTCTAACTCGTATCATAGATAATACGAAAGTACGAGAAAAAAAAACATAGGACTCGTTCCCCACGATTCCAACGAGATATTTTATTTTGTATATAACATATTATCTGGTAAAAAAAAAAAGAAAAAGAAAAAAATTAGAGAGAAAGAGAGAGAGAGAGAGAGAGAGAGAGAGAGAGAGAGAGAAATAGAGAAAGATGGAACGAGACACGCACAGAAGAATGAATAAAAAAGGGCCAAATATAATGTACTTACACATGAGCATAGACATGTGGAGACGCATTTATTGCTTTACAAATAAACGTTTCAACCGGTAATTAGCGGGCAACAATAAGAAACCACCCACTTTCCCCCATCGTATTCGTAGCCACATATTAATTCGATTTTAATTGCAACGTGGAAGGAAAACATACGGCCTTGAAAGAAAGAACAGGCAATAAAGCGAACGTCCGCGTAGAAGAAATGCGTACCTATAGAACCGTATAACGCTGTATCTTTCCTTTTCTTTCGATATCGTTCTTTGAATTCCGCGAATAAAACACAATTACACTTGGGGAACGCTAAACGGGAAGCACGTAAAAAGGAAAAAAGAAGAACGTAGGAATTATGAACGTTGGAATTCTACGCGGTGTTTAATAAAAATGAAAATTAAAGAGTAATTTGTTATTAGTATTTGTTATAACCGAAATATAACATTTTTATTTACTTTATATCGTATTATATAATGTACTTACTTTGTGGGCGTTCGATCAGAAGAGAAAGAAGAAAAGGGAAAACAAAAACGAAAAGAAAAGAAGAAAAAGCAACAACAACGTTTTTTACAAACAAAAAAAAAAGGAAAGCAAAAAAGGAAAAAGTAGAACTGAGAAAGTAAATAGTAACGTTGTAACCATTTAACTACAACTTTATTACATCTTATTATATATCCATTATAGTTTTATACAAGAGAGAGAACATTGGCCTTATAAGTCGATTTAGACAAAAGGAACTATTACATACAGCCATCTGCTTCTTCCGTTAGCTATAAAAAAAGCATAAACTTATCGAATATTGCATCACTATAATAATTATCGAAAATAATTAAATACCTGAAAAAAAAATTAATTTAAAAAGATCCATATATCTCTTAATTACATGCGATTACGCATAACGGAGTATACTCCACCCCCCCCCCTCCTCCTCTACCCCAATCCAACCCTCTAGCTACCAAGTGAACAGATTATTAAATGAATCGTAGAAATTTCAATAAAGTAGCGCATTCAAAATGCATTTCTATTTTGTGCGATCGTAAATCATTCGTTATCATTTTCTGTATCATTTTATATCGTTCACGTTATATACAATATAATATATTCGAATTTAAACATTACGTACGTAACATACAAACAAGGCAAATTACGTGTTATGCGTTTTGAAGAACAAAATCCTTATCATTTAACGTAATCTCTGCAATATGATGAAATATAGTGTGTCGAATCGCTCCGAAAAAAAAAATGAGTTTTATAAAAGATCTTGGATCAAAGAAAAAAAGAGGAGAAAAAAGAAAAGAGTAAAGAGAAAAAGATTACAAGGAAAAAATAAAGAGGCCAAAGAAAGAAAGAAAGAATATAAGAAAGAGAGAAAGAGAAAAAGAAAAAGAAAAAAAAAACGAAAGATCGAACAAGTATCTCCCTGCGCTTTCACTACAGGTTATTTTTATTAAATTAGATATAATGGAATTCTTCGATGAATCACGCGACTGAATAAAAGATGAATCCTCGTCGAAGAAGCGCTCGCGTGTCAGACAGAGACAGAGATGACCGACCGACCGATCGAGAAGAGAAAGACAGAGAAAGAGAGAGAGGAAAGAGGGGGAGGAGAGAGAGAGAGAGACAGAGGATAGCGAGTGAAGAGCAAAAACGATCAAGTGCCTGGGGGTGAAAAAGCTCAGGGAAGAATGTCGATATTAATAAAAGTTCAATTCAGCCAATAGCCCGTGGGAATTAGAATAAAGGCTTTCCCGAAAGGAAAGAAGAAGAAAAATTCGGAAGCCAAGATAAAGCTGACTGACTTTTCAATGGCTGACTGATTGACAGACAAAGAAAATGAACGAAAAGTTTTTGATGTTTCAAAATATTTAAATGCTAAATTAGTCGTTCAAAAAATTTACTTATTTATTTAAGAATATACGAAATTTCTTTGGTTTCTTTTACTTTTTCCTTGTAATCTTTTTTCTTTTTTCTCTTCTCTTTTTCTTTTTTTTCTTTTTTTTTTTTTAAGAAATCTTCCATAAAATTCTTCGAAGGTTTTTCCTGGACCCATTTTGTATAAAAATAATCGAATCGTTAACATTTTTGATTTTGATCAGACAATTTTTTTCTTTGCTCTTAGCCTTACGCACTTACGGCACAGTATAAAAGTGAAGGAATTTAATGGATCAAAAAAGAAAAACTTAACTGAAATTAAGCCAATCTCGTTTATTCGCTTGATCGGTCACGAATGCGTGATAATGCGTTCAATGAAAGAACGTAACGAAAGCATTACAAACGATTTCTTTTTTCTTCTTTTTCTTTTTCTCTTTTTTTTCTTTTGCCCTTTCGAAAAGAAATATCGTCGTTCGTAACAATCGTACAGAAGAATGAGAAAAATAAAAGAAAGCAAAAAGAATAAAGAAAAAAAAATCTTTCAATGTACGAGGAATGAGAGATAGAGAAGGGGTAGAAAGGTGGAGAGAGAGGGGAGGAAGAAAAAATCAAAGGCACTCGATTTAAACGGCCGGAATGCCGAACGGGAGACAAAACTTTTCCTTTACTCGCCGATAGACGTGGATGCTGATACCTGTTGCATGCCGGCGGAAAAAAAAAGAAAAAAAAGAAAAAAAAAGAAAAAATACGAGGTATACTGATAGGACGATTTAATGTCTGAATTTATTTTCACGGTTTACTATTCCGTACACACGCCCATATTTACACGCGTCTCTTTTTTTTTTGGAGCGCGGAAATTACGAGCACACATTATGACACCCTCATAGGTATGGTACTTTATCCGCGAAATATATAAATTGCGTTGCTAAAGTGTTAATGAATAAAAATACGAAGCGTAAAAATATAGATGAAATTCGTTTCTCTCTCTCTCTCTCTCTCTCTCTCTCTCTCTCTCTCTCTCTCTCTTTCTTTGTCTAACTCTGTTTATCTTTCTCGTACGTATATTAATTAAGAAAAATAAGGGAATGTGACGTTTTACTAATATAAATTTTTCCAAATGTTCTTGAAAGATTTTTATCCTAAACGAATAAACTATATAAAATTCAAAATTGAAAATGAAACTTTAAAATTTTGTCGTTCGATAAAATTGACCATCGAAGATCCAATGCACTCTTCTAATAAATACACACACATATGTATGTATGTATGTATGTATTAGATATATACGTAAAATAGTATTTAACCGACGATACGTAGCGTGAAAAGCACTCATCGACGAACTGTCTATCCCACGTATCATCTATCGTATGCAATCTCATCGAAATTCGTTCTCTCGAACATGACTACTACTACCGATAAGCAAATACCCGAAACAATTCCGATTCGGCAGTCGGTCGGTCTGTCGCGAGAGCACGAATTCTAACTAAAGCTCGTTACTTCTAATGCTTAGACGATTCGCTCGAGTGCCTTCGTAGTACCCTCTTCGCTTGGCGCGCCATCAACGATTCACTTTCTTTCCCTTGCTAATCGACCGAAGGATGAATATATTCGTGGCACACGTTAAGCTATATTGGTCTTTACACGTTGTTCGTAATTATCGACTGTTTTTAGGGGAACCATAAAAAAAAAAATTAATTCTTTTCATTAAAATCAATTTCAATAATATCAATCGTGTGAAAGTGTGCGTGTTTGTGGGTGTGGTAAAAAAAAAAGAAAAAAGAAGAAGAAAAAGAAAGAAGAAAAAAATAAATAAATCATAATTTTGAAAAGAAAGATTAATTTTTCTAACATTCGACAATCGAAATTTGTTCGCAGGTGAACGACCGTACAAGTGCCATTTACCGGACTGCGGACGGGCTTTCATCCAACTATCGAACCTTCAGCAACATCTTCGGAATCACGATGCCCAGGTGGAAAGGGCGAAGAACCGGCCGTTCCACTGCAACATCTGCGGGAAGGGCTTCGCCACGGAGTCCAGCCTCCGTACCCATACGTCGAAGGTCAGTCATGTATGTACCAAATCCGACGTCCAACACATGCATTATCGCTATTTTAAAGAGATAATGGGCTGGGGCCGCTGCCCATGGATTCGAGAAAGACGAAGGTCGATCGTTGAAACGCGTGAACTCGTAATGAACGATGATCTCTTCTCTTTGGCTATTTCGTTTAACTCTATCATTCGTTATATCTTTCCATTTTTTTAATCTTCCTTCTATTCTTATATCTTAATCGAGAAAAGCACGCGTCCAAGGCACGCACGTAAGCAGATTACGCATACACGGTGGTGGGTCACGCTTTCATTGAATCAATACGTTATTATAGATCGAATAAATTAAAAGGTCATAATAAAATGTTATATCTTTCTTAGTCATCATTGGATCGTCTTAAATCGATCCTATAATTCTCGATTTTCATTAATCATTTAGGTATTCCCCAGAAAGTCGCTAAACTTTTATCTATATCTTAGCTTACAATATTTCTCGCTTTTATTAAATATAATATATCGAAAACGCTTCGCTTTGCTTTGGTTTCGGTCTAATAATTTCAATGTAGAGAGCTTCGGATATGTTGCAACAAGAATATAATATATAGGTTCGTCGAGAAATATTTTTAATACTTCATTTGGATTGGAATATGCCTTCCAACCCTCGAAGATTGTTCAACAGTCTGTTAACGATAAAACGTTCTAAAATTATGACGGTTACATTGCCGAAGGCCCTGTATACTATCGAAAGAGAGAAAGAGAGAGAGAGAGAGAGAGAGAGAGAGAGAGAGAGAGAAGATGAGATAAGGAAAAAAATGGAAGCAAAAAACCACATCAAGTTTCTACCCTTCGACGCCCTTCGATGCGAAAGGGTTGAATGAAACGCATCGTAAAGACGACGAAGGGTGTTCTCGTTCGTTTCGTAAAGAGGAAGAACGAACGTTTCGATTTACCCTAACGTTTTGATTGGACCGAGTCTGTTTATGTATATGTACATACATATGTACATGTATGTCTACTATTATACGATGGAGATATGTGTGTGTGTGTGTGTGTGTGTATGTAACCGCGAGAACAAAATCGATTTTCGAATTTAGCCCTTTCGCAAAGGATTTCCAATGAAACATGCGAATCGATTTCTCTTTCACTTGATACGTCGAGTAAGGTCGAGCGGGCTAGTAACTTTCTCAACCCTTTGAAAGCGCGCGTCGGGCACATGTCTCGTCGAAAAAACGTGGGAAGGCATCTGTTGAAAGTACGGGAGAAAAGGGGAAGAGGGATAGAGGAGAAAGAGGAAGAGAAGGAGGATGAGGTAAAGGAAGAGGTCTATGCCTTCTCCTTTTCCTCTCAGCTTCCGTCGCAAGGAGGAGCTGAACTGCTGTGTACGGTGAAACTTTTTGCCGATACCAATTACATCGGGCTCCTAACAGTCTCTCTCTCTCTCTCTCTCTCTCTCTCTCTCTCTCTCTTTTTCTTTCCTTCTTTCCTTCTATTTATAGAACGTAGCGTTCACAACCGGATCGTTGTTGCTACCACCGAGATAAGACTACTTTTCCTACGACCGATCTTATTTTGTTGTTCGACAAATTTTCTCTTTTCGTTTCCTTTTTTCCTTCTTTTTCTAATTTTTTTATTTATTCATTTTTTTCTTTTTTTTTTCTTCATAATCCTTAAGAGAAGAACACTCGGCGATGATTTAGATCAAATATAATATCAACAAAAGAATAAGTTTTTTTTAGGTACATATATATATATATATATATATATATATATATATATTACTTTGGTAGGTACACAATTTTTGTTATAATTACATCATTTACTAATCTGGGAATTTAGTAAAGAAAAAACTTACGTCAAACACGTAACACAAAAGGGAAATTTTCCTTCGACTATAAAATACCTCTCGTACGTCGTTCTTCCCACGCCAATAAATATTCTTCTTTTTAACGCCCAGCTCTCATCGGGATGCTCTAATTGAAAGCTAATCCATGGTTAAGGAAGGGGCTAGTGGTGATCCCACCTAGTCCCTTCAGGCACGGCCTCGATAAATCTCCGGTAAAGTCGCGTCGGCGAACCCACCCATCCGCCTATCGTTTTTCTTTTTTCTTTCTTTCCTCTCCCTATCTCTCTCTCTCTTTTTTTATTTTCTTTTTTAATTTTTTTTTCCTTTCTTTCTTTACCATCATGGAAAAAAGGGTAAAACAGGATAGTATACGGCGAAGGAAAATAAGGCGATACGAAAGTACTCCGCTATTAAAGGGCTATTACGAGCTGCTTCTTTTTTATACTCCGTCTCTTTTTTTAGCCGTTGTCGAGCACGAGATAGCAAGGTAGCCTACGTATACAAGACGAGTTCTCGTTCTTCCTGGTAAGGTCTTGGTAGGATTACTTCGACGTGTAGCGCGAACGAACAGTATCTAAACGTGTTTCTTGCGATCCTATCCATTGACACGATGTTCCGTCATTGTTCGACGAGTAGGACGCTCACAGTGATGCGCGTAAAATATGATTCCACTTTTTCCCAACTAGTCCAGAGTACCGACTTCCTTTTTCACGATCGTACTAGACGGCTTTATCGTTTTCTTCCTTCTTCCGAGAATAATACTCGTGTTACTGTTACAACCTAAAAGAAAATAACAAACAAGAACTCGATAGAATAGCCGATCTGAAAGTAGTTAAACGTTTTCGTCGATAAGATAACGAGAAAAAAAGGAGAAGAAAAAAAAAAGATTCGTAAAGAAGAAAAAGAAGAAGAAGAAGAGAAAGAACATGAGAAGATGAAGAAAAAGATGAAGAAGAAGGAACGGACGAACGAGCGAACGTAGATGATCTTGCAAGAGTACGGAGGAGTAATTAAAAGCCGCCAACGCGACAGAAACGGAGTTCGCCCGTTGGAAATAAAACGAAACGAAACGAAACGAAACAAATGGAGAACTCGAGCCCATCTTCCGCGGCTAATCGAATTTTCGCCGGGGCAGATTTCTTGAAATTGTTTTCGCTATTTCGAGTCACTTCGTTCCGTCGGACGAAGACTCTGATATCTAATGGCTGGTTGTTTAAAAAAAAAAGAAAAAAGAAAAATAAAGATAAAGTTTCAGAGAGAAAGAAACGCAAAGAGATAGAAAAAGAAAGATAGATAGAGAGAGAGAGAGAGAGAGAGAGAGAGAGAGAGAGAAAATATACGACCTAAAAAGAAGAATGACGAAAGAAGAAGCGAAGAGAATCATAACGAAGGACCACTCTAAACATAAATCGCTAAAAGTTGAATCCTTCGAAGCAAGAAAGAAAAAAGAAAAGACAAAAGATAAAAGTGAACTTGTTGAATTAGATACTGCAAGTAATCGTTATATGTGGGTAGTTGAAAGAAAGAAAAAGAATAATTATCTCAACATAATACACCAGATATTATCATATTAACGCTATAAATAAAATACGATTAATTTAATGCCATTACAGAAAAGAAATATTACCCGATTAGCATTTAAGAATATCCTGTTTTTCACCCCATAGATTTTTATACCGTACATGCTAAAAACGCGTCATATTAGAAAACAAAAATGTCATTTAAAAAAAAGAAAAAAAAAGAAGCATACCTTCTATCACTATATTAGAAATATACCGGTACTCGATTCTACTTCCTACGTTGTACGTGCGAACCTACATCGTGATTGTGTTTAAGCGAGATTGTGTTTCTCAATGCAATCTCGTTGAGTGTCGGTGAAATCGAAACAAAGCAAACGGTTTTGAAAATAAAACAAAATAAAACTGCCGACTAGGGAGAAAGAAAGAGAGGATGACGGGGTTGTGCGAGTTTGATAGGAGAGGAAAGGATGGAGGGAGAGTGGAAGGATGGAAAGGGATGATCGTGGAAAGAGAAACGAAAGAGTTACGCCGGTAGCTCGTAACTTGGCGTGTCGACGAAACATTATCCCTGGAAAAGGAAAGACAATACACTTCGAGCATAATATTATAATAGGCCGAAGCGTAAATGTATTATAGAGAGTACGGATCGGCGGTATTACTCCGGGCATGAAAGCTCTCGACTATGGTACCTACACACATCCTCCCCCTCCTACTCCCCCATCCCCTCTTCCCCTCCATCCCACTTTCTTTCCACTTTTCCTCCTTCCTTTATTCTCTTCGACACTCATCCCCCTTTTTGTACCTCCCATCATACCTCTCCCCCCCAACCTCCCCGTTCACCGTCAGACAGGGGCGGATCTTAGAGAAAGCGTAGTCATCCGAGCGTTTCCTTCATTGCGATCATTGTTCCTTCATTTACACATGTATGTACGTAAGTTCATATATATATATATATATATATATATATATATATATATATATATATATACATATATATATCTACGAATGTATGTAGGTATTAATATATCTGTATATGTAAATCGTCATGGATCAACGATTCTCCTCCTTCGAAGTCAAACCGATCTCGAACCTGATTGGATTGATCATAGCAAATACGTTAACGTAGTTTACGATCCTTTTTTCTCTTTTCTTTTTGTTCGTTTTCTCTTTTCTTTCGTCGATCGTCCGTCTGATGTTTTTTCTTTTCTTTTTTCTTCCTATTTTTTTTTTCAATGTTCACACGTAAATATATTCGAAAGTTATCGAAGCGATTACACGAAAGAAGAACATCCAACGAGCGTATCTGTTAACGCTCGAAAAACCAGGACGAGATCAAAATAAACTCAACGACGTGGATTTTTGTTGTTATTTTTACATTGCGGGCAAGTATCCAATAGGCTGATACGCACCTGTGTATGTGTATGTATATGTCTGTGGTTGTGTATACGCGCCACGCGAAGACATATTGCAAAATATCTATCGGGAAACGGCATAAAAAACGATGTCTTAAAATAAGATTGGATGTACACATTCATAAAAGAGTAATACAAACGACGATGGGATTACTTTCATAAAATAACGTCTTAACTTTTTTCTAAGTGCGATATTACGACAGAGAATGGTATCGACGGGACAATAAGAAAATAAAAAATAAAAAATAAAGAAAAAAAAGAAGAAAAAGAAATAAGAAAGTCATCCCTTTCAACCCCGTCGTAGGTTCTTTTATTTCTTTTTTATCCTCGGAGTCTCGGAGTCCACTGTCACGGAACCTTAGTATTTATCCGTAGTTTAGCGGTACAAAGGTTGAATGTCGTGTAACACGGCAGATTCCCCCTGTTCCCTGGGAAAACACGGGCAAACAGAAAAAGTAAGAAAAAGAGAAAGAGAAAGAAAGATAGAGAGAAAGATAGAGAGAAAGAAAGAGAGAGAGAACGAGACCGAGACCCTTTTTCTCTGACTCACCTAGCTCGCACCCTACCTCCTCCTTTCTTAATTGCCCCCAGCGCGTAGCTCGGTAAAAACTCGTTAGCCATTAGATTTATTTTCTCTCGCGGCGAGTACTACTACTCTGTTACTGCAAACTCACCGAAAATCTCTTGACGATCGTAATCGTTTAGTTTCTCAGATTTTTCTTTTACTAGCTCTACCTCACTCACACTTTCACACTCTTTTTTACCGCTCGTAGTATTCTCTTACTCGTTTAGCGACACGGAATGGTTCTGTAAACAAAAAATAAAAAAATAAAAACAATTACTTCGCGAACAAGACCTACCATATGTATGGTAACATTAAAGGAAAATGCATATGCATATGCATATGCAGATGTCAATGTGAATATGCTCGTATTAACGTTGATGTAACGTCGATCCGAATTATTCGCCATTAGATACGGCTTTTCCTTTGTCCCTTATCGTCGAAATACCCCGTAATGACGATTAAAGGTAAAACGATCTCACCGATGGGAATACCCACGGGAATCATACCTTTTGAACTGTAATTTCAACCCTTTCAATCTGCGCGTTTCGACCACGCTTATCACACTCGTATGTGTGGTTTATATTTTACCGTTTGATTTTCATTATTACCGCCAAGCTAGACTTATTTTTACCTATCATTCTCGATAAATATTTTAAACGAAAGCCGATCAATCATTAATACCGAAGCTCGTAGCAACAGGTGAATTAATTCGGACGAGGAGAGAAACAAAAAAAAAAGAAAAAAAAGAAAAAAGATAAAAAACGTACTTACGCGCGAGTCTGGAAAAGCGTTGCATAAATTGATTAACTCGGTCGTTTAAACGATTTG
>NC_060964.1:1216570-1239070 GCF_910589235.1 Vespa crabro
TGATGCTGGAAAAGAACGATGAAGCGAGATCTCGCAGAAGAAGGAAGAAGAGGAGGAGGAGGAGGAGGAGGAAGAGGAGGAGGATAAGAAGAAGAAGAAGAGAAGGAAGAAGAAAAAGGCAGTCTTGAGAAGGAGGTGTGGGACGGAGGATGAAGTGGAATCGAAAGAAAAGGATGAAGAGAGGCGAGATGCTGTGTGGCAGGAACGGAGAAGAAGAAGAAGAGGAGAAAGAAATGGCAGAAGAGAGAAAGAGAGAGAGAGAGAAAGAGAGAGAGAGGGAAGAGGAGGAAGGGTGGGAGGAAAAGAGAGAGAGAGAGAGAGAAAAAGATAGAAGTCGAGGCACTCGAGAGCGGCGCAAAAAGCGAGGATGCAGGCAAAAAAGGAAGAGCACGAGCGAAGAAACCGGTTTTTTCCAGTTGGGCCAGGTCGGGGCGTCGAACCTACGGACCGCAGCCTCCCTCCGAGAATAACTTGCATGCGGCAGCTCCAGCGTCGGCGGCGGCGGCGGCGGTGGCCAGCGTCGCAGTAGTCCTCCTCCTCCTCCTCCTCCTCTTTCTTCTTCTTCTTCTTCTTCTTCTTCTTCTTCTCCTCCTTTTTCCTCCTTCTCTTCCTCCTCTTCCTCTTCTTCGTCATCCTTTTCTTTCTCTCTTCTCCTTCACAAGACGATAGAAGTTGCCTTAGGTCCGGGAAAAAAAAGAAAGAAAGGAGACAAGAAGACTCGCCGAAGAACGTACTGAAAAAAGATTAAACTGTTGAAGGATGAGGAAGAGGAGGAGGAAGAGGAGGAGACGACGACGACGACGACGACGACGATGAAAATAAAATGAAAAGAATTGAGAGGGAGTGGGAGGGAGGGAGGGAGGGAGGGAGGGATAAAAAGGACAGCTCTAAGAGATGAAAAAGAAAGGAGGCCCCCGAAACATTAAGGTCATTGCCGTTCGGTCCCGTTTTAGATGCTCCTGGCATCGACCTCTTACTTCTTTTCTTCTCATCCACTTGTTCGTCCGGGTTTAACCTAGGTCCGGGATCGAAAACACGGTCCGACGGATCTTACTACCTAACCACAGATGTGGTCCCTTTCGTTTCGCATTCTAAACGAATTCTTACGATAATACATATGTATATCATACTCCTTATATATATATATAGTACCTAACTATGTTCTATTTTCTTCGAATTAACGACAATTACGAATCACGATCGAATATATCTTCTTAAATCGAGAGATATCAAGTGATAATCATTATCGTGTTGTATTACCGAATTAGCATAAGTCAGAGGGAACATAATCACATTTTCTCACTTAACTAATGGAATCTTCTGTCGAGGATTATATTTTAAAATTAGTTCGATCTTCTCATCATTTCTACGATCCAAAAATTCTTCATATTCGTTTTATCGGATAAATAATCTGTATTCTTCTTTCTAAATATTATCCGAGAATATAGTGAAAATAGGGAATAGACTTTTTTTTTTGAAAAAAAGTCTTTTATAAGGATAGAAACAATGAAGAATTATATTTTAGAAAAAGGAAGGAAAGAAGGAAGGAAGGTAGGAAGGAAGGAAGGAAGGTAGGGAGGAAGGAAGGAAGAAAGGAAAGAAAGAAAAAAAGAAATAAAGAAAGGATGGGTGGATAGATGGATGAAAGGAAGGAAGGAAGGAAGGAAGGAAAAAAGAAACGAGATGGTGAGACTCCACCAAAAGTTTCGGGTCATTGCCGTCTTGTCTCGTTTTAGCCTTTCCTGTCCGCCTCCTCCTTTGGCTGCGTTATTCTTCTTCTTCTTCTTCTTTCTCTTTTCTCCCTCCGCTTTAAGCAGTCTTTCGTACAAGGTTGGCCGCCATGTTTTTCCTCGGGCGCGTACCCCCCTACCGCCTCGTGTGAGTGTAACTGACCTTCGTATATGCAAGAGAAAGAAAGAGAGAGAGAGAAAGAGAGAGAGAGAAATATAGAAAGAGATGAGAAAAGAGGGGGAAAATAAGAATGATACTACCGCGAAACCGTTTCTTTAATACGAGGCCGCGTATAAGAAATGCATTGCCTGATAGTGAGGACGTCGAATTTCATTAATTTTGTCATTAATGTTATTAATAATAAATTAATAACATGGCCCATCGTGAGAAGCCGCGATAATAGTTTGGCGAGTAGATAAGAATATAAACGGTAATAATAGATCTTTCAGATGAAGGTTGTGTGATACTTGCGACATTCTGACGATGGTCATGTTGATAGAAAATTATTGATAAATCGTAGGTGTTAGAGTTTAACATTTTTTCCATCCATACTGTTCATCGGTGAGGTTCAGTGAGGTCGATCGGAGCGTCACCGTCGACAAGAGTGGTTCCTTTGTTTTCGCAATTTCCGTATTGACTACCATACATAGACATATATGTGTATATTATAATTATAAATGCACGTGCACATCGAAGACGAATAATAGCAAAGAGATTAGATAAAAGTCCTGATTACGAATGGAGCCATACTCCGATCGTTCTCCAAGCCCCTACGCTTCGTTAACGTTCGACTGTCTGATATTGCAGTAATAATTTTGATTCAGAGTCTGCTTTTGTAATAACTTACTTTTCTTAACTTCTCAAATCGTGTTCTTTTCCCTTTGCGAGAAATAATAGTAACACGAATTACGTCACATAGGGCATAATATCGTAGGAAGAAGAAGAAAAAAAAGGAAAAAAAAAAGAATCATTGTGTAATATTATCTTTAAATCAAGAAAGAAATTATTCGATTCTAAAAAAATTACCATAAAATCAGCTTTACGAATGCCACGTAATTACGATCAGACGGAAAACGGAGAATCTTCCTCGCGGCAAGTAAGTACTACCAAGTAACGGTAAATCGTTGGTCCGGCTATTATTCGTTCTCCTTTACGTTCTCCTAAGACACGACATAGGACGTACGATCTTTATCAAAATAAAAATATCTGTAATACGAGGATCTGTATACTAAATATACAGTAAGATATTATTGCAATTAGAAACCAGACACTCGAACTTTCTCGCAAAGCCTTTGATATAGCGCGATGGTGATGGTGCGACTATTGTGGTGATGGGGGTGGTTAATTGGTGCCTTAACTCTTACCGGTAATCGTTCTGTTCTGTGCCCTGCCTGTCCTGCGCTTCTGGTTCGCAACTCTGTGGTGGTATTCTCTGGGTCGGCTCTCTACCGGGTGTGCCGCGTGTGCCTGCTTCCGGTTCTTCTTCTTCCGGCCCCCCAAAAAAGGAGTTGCAACAGCGTGTTGTGTTCCAGCAACACGCCGCCCTGATCGGCGGCCCGAACGCAACCAGCTGTCCTGTCTGCCACAAACTCTTCCTCGGTGGCGAAGCTCTGATGGAGCACATGAAGCACACCCACAAGGATCCAAATGCCTCCGGCGTTGCCAGTAAGTATCGAAACGACGCGACAGACAAACAATGTCGAGATTATGGCGTCTCACTTTACGTCTCTCTATTTCTCCCTCATATTTTACTCATTAATTGCCTCCTAGTCGTTTTCTTCTACCTTTTAGGCCTCGGGTTCCACCCCAATTATTTGACCTCTTTACTACAATTCCATATTTTCTATTTTACACGCACGTCTTTTTACTGTTATTTCCTCGTATATACGTACTACGTTTTCCTGTCTACTCTATCATTTCGCACTGACCGCGATAGGAACGAATTTGTTGTTGTTTTATTTTTTCTTTCTTTCTCTCTTTTTTCTTTTTTTATTACTTTTTTTCTTTTCTTTTTTTTTCTTATCTTTTTGAATTTAATTTCATATATTCATCGATGTTTATTCAAATTCATAGATTCGTTCCTTCGCGTACACTGCGATCAATTCGGTTGGGTATTTGTAGGGATGCTTCTAACCTTATCTTACGCGATTTCGGGGTGGAAAACTGTCAAAAGGTAGAAGAAGGGATAGAGAGACAGAGAGAAAGAGAGAGAGAGAAAGAGAGAAAAAAAGAAGGGAAAGAGAGAAAAAGAGAAAAGGAAAGAAAGAAAGAAAGAGAGAGAGAGAGGGAGAGAGAGAGAAAAGCGAGAAAGAGATAATAGTAGTAAAAAGGAGGAAAAAAGAGAAAGAGAGAGACAAAAGTGAATATATATATACGTGTAACGATGTCGTAAAACCGTAAGTAAGGCTAAGAAAGAGGTAGAGCAACCACTCGTCGAGACACGAGGGGTGGTTCGTCTTTAGCCTTTAAGTACGCCTCATATTATCCCCCACCCCCTGAAAGGAATTGCTTTTGGCGCGGGCAAATTATGCATACGTTGTCCTGTCATTTCTTCGTAATATTTCGCTGGGCAGAAGAGGGGTGTAGCACTTGGCACACTCACCGACTAATATTTGGGTTCTTAACTAATATACAAACACATGTCTTCTTTCGGTGCTTCGAGGGTGTCTCGTTCGACCTCTATGCGCGCCTTTTTATGTGTCCGTTAGTGCTTTGTATATCGCGAACGCGCATGGAAAGTATTCAGAAAGAGAGAAAACAAAAGAAGTAAACAATATAAGTAAAAGAGAAAAAGAAAAAAAATAGTAAATAAATTATCATCGAAACAAAATTTTTTCAAATTTTTCCATCATCAATTCAAAATATAATCCGAGAAAGAAGGAGAGGAATGCTGTAAAAAAAAAAAAGAAATTAAAGAAAGGAAAAAATAAGAAAGGAAAAGATTAAATAAAAGAAAAGAAAAGAAAAGAAAAGAAAAAAAAGAAATACGGGAATCTTAATGACTTTCTCTGCGCGTTCGCGTCGTTTGATCGGAGCGCATGCGCGTTCGCGTGCGCGCGCGCGTCCGCGTTTCTTGGATTTTGGTCCGACGACCTCGCTCGTGAAAGGGATTCTCAACGGGTAGGCAGCGAGCAACGTGTCCGAGGTCAGTGCTCTCCTGATCCTTGGACATTCGCGTCTGCAAGGACTATCCCTTCGCCTTCGAGGTCGCCCGGAACGCGTACGTAAGCGCCGTGCGTGCACGCGCGTGCACGTGAGTGCGTGAGGATGAGATGGGATGAAGGAGAGAGAGAGAGAAGAAGGAACAAAGTCGACCGCGGCCACGTTGGCTGACGTTAGCGAACTATCGAAAGAACATGATGTCGAGATGAACGATCGAGGAAACGGAGAAAGAGATATGTATATAAATACGCGTGATGATTCATAGCGATATCAATGATGACGATGACGACAATGAATTGATGCGATGATGAGAATAATGTTGATCATGATGATAATGATTATAATAATGATGATGATGATGATAATGATAATGATAATGATAATGATAATGATAATGATGATGATGATGATGATGATGATAATGATGGTGGTGATAATGATTATGAGATGATGGTGATGATGATGATGATGCTTTCGTTCCTTGGGACGCTTTATCCTGCTTGGCATTGACCTTGAAATTGTCTCGCCCTATTGTTCCCTCCGCTGACTGCACAACCTCCGTTGCCGGGGTTTACCTAGCGAAGCGACGGACGGCCAACCACCCGTGCCCGGTGTGCGGAAAACACTACGTCAACGAGGGTAGCCTTAGGAAGCATCTAGCCTGCCATCCTGAGACCAGTCAACTTAGCACGAGCCTCAGAATGTGGCCGTGCTCGGTGTGTCAAGCGGTCTTCACTCACGAGAGTGGTAAGTGCATCTTTATTTCAAAGAAAAAAATATATACCGTCAGCGTTGATAAGCGTTCCGAAAGGCCAATCGATCTCATGATAAAGTGCAACGTTTAAAATTCTTTTCGTTTCAAGTTCTTGTCCATCCTTTTCGAGTCAAGGGCAATTCGGATACGACCTTCACGCTAACGAATTTACACATTAATGTAATATCTTCTTATTTACGATCGATTTACGAAAGTAAATTCGAAATAAAGAAAGAAATAAATAAATAATGAAAGAAAAGAAGATTGAACAAGACGTAGCCTAACGATAAGTTCGCATTTGATCGCAGGTTTGTTGAGTCATATGGAACACATGAGGATGGATCCGAAACATCAGTTCGCGGCGCAATACGTGTTGAGTCGCGCGGCGGCCGATAGGAGAGAAAGGGAAATTCTCGCGAGTTCGAGTCTAGGTATAAAACGAGAATCGAATTCTCTTTAAACATGAAATTTTAATGATTATTATGCGTGGTAGACGATGTACACGATGCATTCTCATTGATCGAATACCGTTCAGGTGCGGGGCTAGGTGTTTTGGGAGGTCAATCTGGAGGACCACAAAATTTGCAGCAACCACCGATGTGCCCATCGCCGTCGGCCCACTCCGATAGCAGCAGTGGAAACGGACGGCTATCGTCGGCCGGAAGTGAACCTGGTACGCTCCGACTATTGGTTTTGCGCCCTGAAGGAATCGATCATTGCTCGGTGCCGTATCCGTGTATTGCAGTTTCCTTATTTCTAATTTGATCGATTAAAAGCATTTTCTAAAATTATTTATTACATTATACATACATATTGCATATTACATTGAATACAACCTTTTTAATTTCATTTGTTAAACGAGTTTCAATGAACGTTAAAAGACATGTAATCGTTCATAAATAGCATAACCTATAGTGCGAGACACGGCTACGGTCCCATCGTTGTACGTCGAATTAATATACGTCGAAAGAGCTCGATCGCTTCGTTTATTCATAAAATGAAAAAATTATTAGCGATATAAGAGCCAAGTGGTCTTGAACGAGCATACTAACGAGAGTAGATTTCTGCGCAGGCACCGGTCTATTGAACAACAACAACAATAACAACAACAACAACATGGCATCGCCAGGACCCAGCGGTAACAAGCTGAGTGAAATGTTGAGAGCGGGCAGTCAGCCGGGTTCCGCGCAACAGTATCACGACGAGATGCAATCGCAACAACAACGCATGGCCGTCATGGCCGCCGCCGTGTCAGCGGGTGAGAAAACAACTCCAAGAAACGGACAGGATTCGCTTTTCGAATCATTCGAAACGTTCTTTTATTACTGAACGAGCGAAAGCACATACATATTACATATGATACATACGTATAGCGTTTAAACGCAATAGTTTTGCGTTTTCTTCAAGGACGTCGACGGCGTTATTACAGTTTATCGGACAACGCGAGACGACGCCATCCGGGAGAGGAGAAACGATAGCTCCGTTCCAATTATACCGATAAAGATTGATTTACAATGATGTTTTTCCGCGTCGCTGTCGTCGTGTCGACGTTACTGGCTCTCATGCCATCGAACGTAATTAATAGCGACGCTTAATAACACTAACCTATGTCTAAGCGAAATCGCTTCGTCTGTTCTTAAACGTGCCGTATTATAAAGGACATGTATCAACGAACGCTTCGTATCGTATATTTCATTTTATTTCGGTTTATGCCTCGTCACGTTTTCGCCTCCTGCTAAATTTTTCCACAAAGAATCCGCGATTCGATCGATTCGAACTTGCCTTACGACGTAACGCAGTCGATCGAATTGCGTTGTTCCCCTATGTCGAAAAGTTTACTGCGCACGGCGAGTACGCGAACGTATCTATGTAAAATAACATATATATATTCTGAGATTCTATCGTTATCTTCTTCGTAAGAACATTTTTCTCGACGCCGTGACTCGTATATAACAAGTCCGAATATTCCTTCGAAGGAAATAAAACTTTCACTGGCTACCTATTCACGTACGTCGAAAAAAAAAGTACACAAATATTTATATATATATATATTTCTATATATATATGTGTGTGTATATATATATGTATATATGTATACACCTATATATTAAATAAGTACTTTAAATACATGTTTCGAATTGTAATGCAACGAAATTTTAAAACGACGCTTTTCAACTTTTTACGAGACATGTTTATAAAGAATAAGATTACATAAAAATTTTCTGTCCCCCTTCTTCTGCCCGCGATTTTAATGTGGTCACACTTCGTACCTATGATATAATAGAAATACGTCGTTCTAAAGTTCGACAATATCTTCTTTTTTTCGCAGGTCTACAAAACTCGGTGTCGCCGAATTTGTCGCCCGTAGACATGGCGTCGTTAGCGGCAGCCATGAGGATGGGTAACAACGGAGATATGAGCGGCAGTGCTCAAGGATCGGCTGGATCTCAACAACAAAGTGTCCAGGCTACTGGGCCCGAACAAGCTCTGAGAATGCATCAAGCGGAAGCTTTGTTACGTTCTCAAGCTGAAGCTGCCCTTCGGCTAGCGGTAAGCAATGCCTCTTTGACTAATTACCTTATTGTATTACGATAAACATTTAATTCGAATATTGATAAAATGAGAACATTCGATCATAATTTAATCTACGCGTGAATTACGCTCGAAGATATATATTAACGATAGATAGACACGTATTGTGGTCGCGTTAAAACACCTTTAATCGCACGATAATAACTCTATCATCGATTTGAATCAGGTGTCCCAGGCAGCGGCCGCAGCGGCAAGTTCAGCAGTTGGGGGAGATGTGAGACATCATCTAACGCAACACAATGGCGGCGGAACTTCCGGTATACCAGGACATCACGCGAATCAACAAATGTCACAACAAGACAGCTTGTCGCCCGAGTTCGGTAAGTTTCCAGAATTAAGAATAATCAAGAAAAAAGGGAACTAATCGAATTTGATTTTTTTTTTCAAATTATTTAAAAAAATAATCATTATTGATTCCGTCTTATAATCTAACAATATCTGTTAAAAATATAATTAACGTTTTGGAATATGTCTGTAATAGGGGAAGCTCTACGCCTACAGGAGCAACGATTAGAGCAAGCCCTAAGGCTTCACGGTGACCCACGCGCCCTGAGTTTTACCATCCAGCAGGTGGTCAATCAACAGAACAATCAGCAACCATGAAAGTTCAGTTACTACTGAGACGAGTGGACCCCTTGGACGCAAGAGCAGACGGCTCTGCAGCAAGTCGAGCGTATGAACCAACAGCAGCAGCAACAACAACAACAGCAACATCAACAACAAGTGCCGGAACGCTTGACACCTTTAAATAATCATCAGCAGCAGAGCTCGTCCGGCATCGGCCATCACCAGCATCAGCAACATCATCAAGAGGATCGAGGTGTCAAGAGGAAAGTAGAAGACATGCTCGGTAATGCTGAAAACGCGTAAAAAGCGGTGCGTTCAAGTGCGGTCATCAACGAATTCGCTCAACGTCTCAGCAGTATGAAAATGAAAAATAAACGAAAGAAAAAGCGCGTGGAAGTTTGAAATAAAAGACTTCGTAGGCGGACCGGACGATTGTTTTTCAAGAAAAACACGGCCCGAACTCCGTTAGTTTTCGCGAACCTCGCGAGATCAACGAGCCGAACTTGTTTAGCCGTATTGAAACTCAATACTCCGTTCGATTCAAATGATCCATCGGAGACGATATTAGAGCTGTAGGTACGGCTAATCCGTTGCACGGTGTCGATTCGACGTAACAGTGGCGACGCTAGCCTCCGACTTTTACGATGTTCCTCGCGTCGTACACGCTGTTCCTATTTCGGTCCTAAAGAAAAAAAAAAAAAGAAAAAAAAACAAATGTACTGATCTCGATCGAGAACGTCGTGTACGCGACACCAGAAAAGAAGAGAGACAGAGAGAGAGAGAGAGAGAGAGAGAGAGAGAGAGAGAGAGAGAGAAAGAGAGATGGAAATAGAAAGATAGAAAGAAGAAAAACAGAGAGTGCTATGTTATTGGTGTTTTCGCGTGTAAAAAATGGACGTTCTCGGGTCGTCTTCCGCCGACCCTTTTCTCAAATCGCGAATGATACCGATTGTACTGCAATATAGAAGATTCTGCAACTATAGAAGATAATACTAACTCTATCCTCTTCTACTTTAAGATCCTCTGGGATCACAGGTACGCGTCGCCACCGTTACGACCTTGTGTCGTCACCCGAAACGTGCCATAATGAATGAATGGAAGACCGTAGTCGTTCGACTCGTCCTCGTTGTGTATACTAACACGACCACTCCTCGTCAGTCGGTCGCGTTCCGTATCGCCTTGAGGACGTGTGACGCGGTACTTATATGACTTTTTTTAGTACAAGAGCCATAACGACGGTCAACGAGAATTCACATGATCAAGTGATCCTCAAGTCCGATTCGCGGTTCAACAACCGAGCTATATGTATATTTATATATTTATATATACATATATATATATATATATATATATATATATACATGTATATATAATGTCCGCATGTACATCGGTCATTATATATGTATATGTATATATACATATATATATATATATATATATATATATATATTTATATTTATATACATATGTATGTACATGTATCTATGTATGTATGTATACATACAAGCCAGTCTCAAGGTTCCCTTAATCTTAATCTCCTGTAACGTTTAAGAAGACGAATAACACGCGATATACACAGAAACACAGATGAAAAATAGAAAGAAAATGGATAGAGTCGGAGTGAAACCGCCGTACACGTATACGTGCGTCGACAAAACGATGAGAAGATCGGTCGCAGCACTCTTTCGAGCGAGAGATAAACCCTTCTCCTCGTAATCGTAATTCACGCTTACGGCTACGTGAAAGCACACATATTATATACACGCATACACACAAATAAACTCCGTGAAGAGAAGAAAGAAAATAGGAGGGCCGAACGTGTTTCTCAACAAGCGTGTCGCGTTCCCGAAAAACAATGCAAACGAGTGTGAAAGAACGTTAGTGATAAACACACACGCAGAGATTCACACACACACACACACACATACAGGCACACACACACGTATATATATATATATATATACACACGCTAATATAGCGTGGACAAATGGGGAACGCATCACACGCATATAATCACACACGCACGTATAGACATTTGGTAGGACACTCTCTGTACACATTAAGCACATACTGAAAATACAGTTACTGGTAAGATACACATAAATAAACACACACACATACATATATATATATACACACATATACACACATACGTACTGTGTAAACTCTTGAAGAAAAAAAATGCGCGCAACTTGTGCTCGTGATAGCACGAAAACTATTAGCTCGTAAGCGGACAAACAAAATATAATTATTACAAACAGTTATATTATATATATTATATATACATACAGAGTATGAAGAGTATGATGGAAGAAGCGAAGAGAAACAAAAAAGAAAAAAAAGAAAAGAATAGTGCACGGGTGCGAAAAGAGAGAAAGAGAGGGAGAGAGAGAGAGCGAGAAAGAGAGAGTGTGTGAAAGAGAGAGAGAGAAAGAGAGAGAGAGAAAGAGTAGAAAGTCACCCGAGTAAAGCACGCAAAACACACATTTTAAAATGAAAAAAAAAAAAAAATTGAGCGTGAATGCGAACGAACGTTTTTCGTGTGCGAGCACGCTCGAGATGATGATGAAGAGATAAATAAAAAAAAAACTAAATGCTAAATATTATATATATATTATATATATAAATATTATAAATAATGAATATAGGGTCTATGAGACTAGGATAGTTAGGCGAAAGAGAAATTTCGTGCGAATGAGGCGAGCGCATCTGTGCGATTTTATGCGATTCCAAGTATCTTCGCCGAGAAAATGTATAAATACGAAGAATGATTGAGAAAAAGAAAGAATGAGAGAGAACGAATGAGAGTTAGTGAGAATGAGTATGAATCTACGAGTGAAAGAGAAACAGAGACAGAAGCAATAACGAAAGAAAGAACGAGTGAAAGAGATCGATGAATGAGGCGACGAAATTGGAAACGACGCGTAAACGCACGGATGCGCACGCAGTGCGAATGTTAGAATCGAGCAAATGAGAATGCTTCGTGAGCATCAAGGAAGAGAACGAATGCGTGAAGATTAAAAAAAAAAGCGGAGCGTTTGAGATTTTAGAATGACGTGCTTCAGGTAATCTGAGGTCCTGTGATCGTTATAAGCGAAATATTTTTTTATTTCCGGGTAATATATCTGAACGCGTAAAGCACTTGCGTCGTTTCGAACTTTTACTTGCAATATACCGTTACGTTCTCGCAATACTTAGGAAGAAAGGAGATTGAACAAAAGAAAAAACGAAAAAGAATAAAATAAAGACGAATAAGAAGAGAAATGGATGAGAGAAAAAAATAATACGAAGATGAGGATGACGAAAGGATGATGAAAGTGTATCGTAAAAAGTCCGTACGTTTTGACCATGGAGCGAACTATAGGAAAAAATAACTCGAGCCAACCCCCTTTGACCTTTTCAAAAGGCGACCATTCATACTTTAGAATCCTATTTAACCTTTCATGTTACTTCACCTAAACCTTCACCATCACGGGATGAACAAATCTTTCGATCTAGTTTCCAATCTCATGTCATTTAAAAAAGAAAAATAACAAAATAAAAAATAATATATCGTGGATCGTCCGTACTTTCGATGGGATTTCTTTCGACAATTTCAATTATAAGACGAATATTGACGGTTTATGCGCTAAATCGACGAGATAACGAAACTAAATTTTACAATGATAATCATTCGTGGACGTAACAATGATCGAAAGCGGGAGATAATAATAATAATGATAATGATAATGATAATAAGACCTACAAAAAGTGAAAATAAAAGATAAACGGAGCCCTCTTTCGGACAAAAAAAAACGAGAAAAAAAACAGAAGAAAAAAGAAAAGAAAGAAAAAGAAAAATCAATGCCGACGGTAACGGTAATTATTCGGAAATAATAATAAAAAATTATATAGAGGGTTGATTAAAAATTAAAACGGATCGGAAGTACAAAAGAGGCGCGATAAGATTCGACTCATTGTCAGAAGACGTTCGACTTCGTTTCTTTGACTGACAATCGCGGAACTAGTAGAGTGCGGAAACGAATGGTAGCATGCCGAATATAATAATCTCTTTCCTCTCCCCTTGACATACGTCGAACCGCGTTGTTGTTGTTATTGTTATTGTTGTTGTTGGCCCCCATTCGGAGACTCTCGACGAGACTTTTCGTTCTTTACCGGCTCGTAACTTACTACCTGATAATATCTCCCGCTTTTGTTGTTTCTTCCACGATTTGATTTGGTAAAAAAAATATATATAGATATATATTTCCTCACGAGTTTCCTTGACGGAGAAGGAAATTTTTTTTTCGAAGAACTATTTCGGAGCAACAAAATTTTTCAAAGAAATTCGTTAATACCCTATAATTTAATACTGTGGACACGAGAATGAAAAAAGGAAAAAAGAAAAGAAATGAAATGAAAAGAAATGAAAATTATAAAAAGTCAGAGGAGACAGGAAAAAAACCCATCTAAAGAAGGGAATCGATCGATTTTAATTTTTATGTTAAATCTAGAATGAAATAACGTCGAGTTTTGGTGTCTCTCTCATTTTCCCTTTTCAAGGAACTTGTTCCCGTCAAGTCCCTTTGTTCGCCAATTACGAAAGTATAGCCTAACGTCGTCATCTTCGTTGAACGTAAAAGACACGCGCCAAGAAAAGCCGCCGGGTAAACAGGCTTTTTTCACCATCCGGGACGAGAAAAGAAAAGATCGCTAAAGGATTCATCGTCAAAGCTACATTTTACAATCGAACCCGCCTCGCGCGCGAGACTCCGGAAATATCGAAACTTTCGACGATCTCGCGGCGCGGTTAAGAAATAATTTTGCGTCTCGTTAAAAATATAAAATAAAGGAAAACAATTTTTTCGATCAAACGTGCCCCAAAATTAACTCGATAGACCAAAGCGCGGCGTATAACGAGAATAAAAAAAAAAAAAAGAAAAAAAAGAAAATAAAAAGAAATCCAAGAAATGAGCACACACGAGAATGGAGAAACAAAAATTAAAAGCACGAAAAAAAATGTTAACAGGATAAAAAGAAAAAGTAAACTTCGTTTCCCGAGTCTCGCGCTGAGCGATCGCGGGTCGATCATTGGTCGTTCTTATTATAAAGAATTTTTACGTTACAGGGCGTTTTTTCCTCGGATTAAGTAGTATGTAAATACACCTTGATATCACAAGCATAAACTGAGAATTTACTGGTAAACTTAAAGGAAGTACATAATGCGAAATAGGGTTAGTTTCTATGTAAATACCTAAAGCTGGACGAGTGCATACACCTCGTTCATGCAACCAACGATAATCGTTTTTATCGAACCAGAGCTTCTGTTCGTCGTCGGTGTACGCCTGGACGTCGATGAGCGTTCCTATTCGGATTATCCTCTTACGCTCGTCTTGGAACAAATGGCGGTAATCTTAAAAGGAACGCTCTGCGAGCCGAGCGTCGCTGATCGGGAAATTCTTTTTTTTTCTCGACACCGATACTCTCACGCGCGACACGCGCCTATGCATATACTTACACTTATACTAACACTTAACACACTTATGCATACACACAGATACACACATATATACACATACACAGACACAAAGATAGCCTTGCGATGGATTGTACAGCTATGCTAAAACAACATTACCAACTCGAACAACAACTTTCGGCATTATCATATTACTCTTGCACAACTCGGCACCGATGAGAATTCTATATATATATATATCTTTTTTTTTCTCTGACTTCGGGCTAGGGACCAACATTCGGTTTTATTCACCATCGACAAAGATAATCGGACCGACCGTTTAGATAGAGTGACAAAAGAAACAACGTAACGCTGTTTTATATTTGGGACGAAGCAAAGATCACGAATTATTTTTTAACCTCGTTTGTCATGCACGTATCGAAATATAAACGAAAATTCGTTAATTATAGGGAAAGAAAGAAAAAAAGAGAGAGAGAGAGAGAGGGAGAGAGAAAGAAAGAGCGAGAGCGTTGGGTTGATCGGCATGAAAGATTTGTGGATGTCATTTTAACTGCAATGTCATTTAAGTTGTGTTCTTTGAACATGACTTGAAGGTTGCGACATTTTTGAAAGATTGAAGCGAATGTGCATGAACGAGAGTGCGAACGAACGTTAGCTTCGAGGGCACAAAGTTGAGATTTAGATAAACCAAACGGAAAAGAGAAAAAAAGAAAAAAGAAATACTACATAGAAAAAATACGATCCGATCAGAAATTTTTGAATGACTTCGCTTTCATACAAAAGATATATATGTGTAACGATAATCAACCAAAAAAAAAAGAAAGAAAGAAAGATAAAAAAAAAACAAATATGATCGACTGACAAATCCCAACAATTACAAAAATCATTTCAAAAAGATTAGAGTAAAAACAATAAAGAGCTTGATTTTTACGGTCCCTAAGAAAAATCCACGAAGGAAAAAAAGAGAAAGAAAATAAAACGGGTGCACAAAACAATACGATAAGAGTGCAGGAAAACAAAAGCAAAACAAAAACAAAAAAAAAAGAAAAAAGAAAAAGAGGAAAAAGTGAAAAGAGAAAAGAAAAAATGAGAAGCTTTCGAAATGATACAAAAAAGAAAAAAGGTTAGAAAACAAAGAAAAAACGATAAAATCAAAAAAGCAGTACCATTTATCACCACCATCACCATCACAAAAGATATAGAACAACAGCAACAATACAAAAAACACTATACCACTCTAACCACCCACGTCAAAATCCTTCATGGACGCGAGTACACGCACCGTGGACCCATGAAACGATTGACAGGCGAGAATTTTTCAACAAAAAAGATAATAAATAATTTAAAAAAAAAAAAGAAAAACGGTGCATCCTGCCGTGCGCCGAGGGTTGCTTTTTCATGTTGAATGCAAAAGTAACGAGAAAGAAAAAAATATGTAAGTTAGAGAACAAGCGCACACACACACATTCGAATGGGGCAACCAATTGAAATTTTCCCTGCTACCCACCTAACCTTTTCCAACCGTTAATCTGACAGCCACTATCCCCGTCCAACCTCTAAAAATCATCACCCCATCCCACCCAAAAAATAATAATAGAGAGTGAGAAAGAAAAAAAGAAGCATAATAAATATCAATCACACACATCTCCGCGCGAGAAGGAGGAATTCCCGAGGCGCCGGCCCGTGCCCCGCGAACGTTGTATCATAATTTAAAATTAAATGAAAATAATAAGAAGTAACGCAAAAAAAATAATAAAAAATAAATAAATAAATAAACGCTAATAATAATAACGCGAAAGAAAAGCTAAAAAAAAAAAAAAAATAAATAAATAAATAAACACAATGAAAAGCACACAACATTACAATAGCTCTAGTAGTGTATGTTCTGTAATCGAAGCAGGAATAAGCGCAGATAAATGATAAAAATAAGCGCGCACGTCAGAGCGTCCACCTTTTTCAAAAAGAGGTGGGAGAATGATGTGCCGCTAAAAAAAAGCACAAAAAAATAATTTACAAATATATTGATTTACATATGCCCGTAACTAATAAGCGGGTCGGTGGCGCAGCGCTCGCGAGCAGCATTCGCCCCATTTGTAATGTGCTCTCTCTAGCTCCTCCATCCTCTTCCATATAAACGGGCAACGATCTTCTTTCTCGTTTAATTGTTCACGGGGGATTACCGTTATACTTATCAAACTCGGGCCAGTAGGTAAATGCGAATCTTCGAAAAGTGAGGGTAACAGAGAATGGGAGAGCGTACGAACCCGAAAGGTTAAAACGGTCCTTGTGCGAACCAACTAGACTTAATTCTAGTCTAGCTCAACGAGAAGAAGACAAACCCGATTATCACGCTAAGAAATGAAGAAAGAAAAAAAGAAAGAGAGAGAAAGGAAGAGGGAGAGAGAGATATATATAGAGAGAGAGAAAAAAACAGACAGACAGACAAATATGTAAATTATCTGAGGCGAGTCTACAAGGCGAGACCCTGCAAAACCGACCCTAACCATAATCTTAATCTCTTTCATGTAAATTTGCTAAATGTTTAAATAATCTAAAACTTGCCATAGCCCGGATGCGCTGGTGCATACTCCCAGCGCATACACACTACAAATACGACTCGACTTAACGAATAAATGCAAAAATCCGCGGTAACGTCTCCAGTGTAAACGACGTTTCAGGGTTGAGCGACGCCCACGTCAATCAATGGGAACGCCCGCGGTAGAATTGGTATTCTCGACAAGGAACAATTCACAACAAGCACAGATTACAACTACAGCAACAGAGGAACACGAGCAATTACCCGAATACATCGGACACAAATACACGCACAGCAATTGGTAAGGAGAGCCCTGTACACATAAACACATTCTTATTACACGCTCGAAAAACTCTTACACTATATCTACACTTCGTACACATAATAAATACACATGCTACGGATATGTAAAGCCAATTGATTTTGTAAATTGTCCAAAAAAGGAAATTTTTCGTGTGAGTTTTAAACGGCAAAAGAAGAAAAAGAAAAAAAAAAAGCAAAAAAAGAAAAGTAATAGAAAAATAATAATTTCAAGAAAGCTTAACGTGGCAAAGCAATAATTAAAACATATTCGGCCCAACATTATATCTATATTTATACGATATTTTCATGCGACAATTCGGAATATCGCACCGATCTGTCTGGAATGGATTTATTGGAGGATATTTGAATCGGATCATCCTTCCAGGTGGAAAGGATCCATACCACCGATGAAAAAAGCTTCACGGTGGCTCGAGCAAAAGAAAAATAAAAATAATATGAAAAAACAAATCAAGAAAAAAAAACACATAAAGCTAATGTTTTGAATAATAGAAAAAAAATTAAATGAATCAGTAAGAAAACATTCGCGGCCTTTGGCATACGTTTGGATGCAGAACCGATGATGAATGAGCTTGCACGGAATCCCGTGCGATCTCCATGGTCCCCCGGACTTGACGATAGAAAACCCGGCAATGATACGAACGAACTCTTCTTCTTGAAGAGTTTCGATCCTGATGATGGACAGACAATGAGGTGCCGCAAAGTAGTCCGATGGACAAAAATATGAATGGATGAAAGGAAAGGAAGAAAGAAAAGAATGAGAATGAGATAATCGTCATGAGAGAGACTTACGGCATCTCGGTATAATCTAGTGAACTGTCTGTTCCACAATATATATATATACATACATATATGTATACATATATATATATATATATATCACAAAAAGAATAAAAAATAAAATAAAATAAACGAAGAAAAGATAAAGATGAAGAAGATAAAAGAAGAAGAATAAGAAGTCGAAGGAGAAGAAAGGCGCTATTAAATAAGACGACCTAGGAAGTGGCAGCGGCGTTGTAGGAGCCGTTGTTCGAGTACGGCTTTACAAGCAAAAACCGTTGGTTTGTTTTCGATCGGGTTTTAATTTTTTAATGAAATAATCTCACGACGAATATCGCGTACGATCAAGATCGCTGATTTCAAATCGAAAAAAAGGGCGAATGACGTATGTGTATATTCGTGGCAGTGTGTATCGTAAGTGCGCAGCATATGATAAAACCGACAGTCTAGCAGTGCGAGCGCCTCGGCGGCATTCGCGTCTTCACGCGGTGACCTTGACCGAGCCTCCGTGATTAAAAACCGGAATAAGTTGTTTCAATGTCCACTATATAAATGAAGAGCCATAGTCGTTATAAGGCGGTGACTCCAACCTCGATATCGTCGACGACCGAACAAATCCGTCCTTAATTTCGATTTTATCTAATTTTAATTCGAATCTAAACTGACGATCTAATAAATTCGAATACAATTTGATAAAGCTTAATACATCGTGTAACAAAATTTAAAATCGACTTTTGGAAAAATTCTTGATCAGTGAGCGATAACATATCAAAATTTAGGTATACTAATATATACCAAAAGAAAATAATATATTTGGCGCGAAAAGAAAAATAGCAGGAAAAGGAGGAGGAAGAAGAAAAAGAAGAAAAAAAATTTCGCCCACTATCCAGGACGGATAAAAATCGTATCATATCGCTTGGAAAAAAATATTAGCAAAAATAACATCCAAAGGAGTGGCAACTGCCTTTTTCATTCGGACGACCAACAACAACTGCGATTCTCGACGATGATGAGCGTTCGGAGTCATCGCGTGGGTCCGTCACTGAAGGCATCGTGATTCTGACGAACGCGGTGCCTTCATGACGGGCGATACTCTTTTTCAAAATATTCTCCAAGTTTTCGTTAACGAGAATGTGTTTTTTCTCCCTTGTATCCCTTAGTGAACCCTCTCCATTCGTATCCGAGGTGAAAGACCGAGTCCGATCGCAAAACAATACGATTTAGAGACAATCAATCAATCAGATGATAGACGTATCAAACAAATGAGTATAAAAAAAAGCATATGCACAGAAAAAACAAACGGATGAAACATAAATAAGGCCTAAAATGAAATCGATGATGACACATAACCGTCCGTTGAGTGGGTGCCTTCGTCAGGGTTTTCCGTTACATTAAACGAACGTTTTCAAGTATAACTCACAATTAGTAGTGTTATGGTAGAACAGTAATTACAGTGTACCGCAGTAAACAATTAACTAAGTAAGTATACAGGAAGCACGTGGTCTTTTTCAGTGTCTACAGTATCGTCGTACACCACCGTGCAGTGGAACGACCGGAAACACCGGATTCATTTCGCGTGCAGTTCCCTTCCCGCCAATTTCACCTCTTACCCTCCATCGTCATTACTAATCCAAAAAAAATTCGCTAAGCAGGTCGATTCAATTCAGTAAATTCACAAAATGACGGATGGATCGAAAATTTTGATCGAAAGGAAAATACTTCGAAATACCCTCCCATCTACCCGTCCTACCGAATCCGTCGTTTCGACGCCATCCACCGTCCGCGAGATCAGAGATACAATCAGCATTTAACAGATAAATATGATAATAAGTGTACTAAGTGTCCGTAGTTTAGCCAACGTGTACATTGTATACTCCAATAGAGGAAAGGAAGGGAAAGAAGTTGGATGGATATAGAACAAGAAAAGGAACAATTTTATAAATAAAATAGATAGTTTAGAGAGGAGAAAGAACGAGAGATAGAGAAAGAGGGAGATAGGGAGAGAGGGAGAAAGAGAGATAAGAAGAGAGAGAGGGAGAGAGAGAGTGAGTTTAAAAACGATTGCACGGTGGAGCCATATTTAACCAATCAATATGATTAATTAATAACAGTACCGTAACCATTTGTCAAGTCGACTTAATTAACAGTTAAGCAGAATGCATACGTATACACTTGCATACATACATACATGCAAACATACATACACAAACATACATACACAGGAACACGTGTAATTACGTAAAAAACGTATCTACGTATCCAACGTGTAACACACAACAGGAACACGAGCACGCGATGATACAAAGGGGAAAATAATAACACAAGAAACATAGAAACATCCGTACTCAAGAGTATGTAAGGGTCAAGCGATCGCACAGTATCGCTCATTACTTATTAAATAAATCGCGTAGGCACTCACTACGGATAGGAAAATAGAGGACTTTGGGACTCGGACCCGGATAAGAGGGTGCCTGAACGTGCGAGCCACTTCACTCTCGCGTATGTAGCCTACGTGTTTCCCTCTCGTCGAGAGCACTAACGATCGAAAAAAAAGTGTGTGACGCGCGTTCAGGTTCTATCCTATCGTTATTTCAATTGATCTTTCCAGTGCAGCCTTGAGTTATTTCACTTATGGCGTTGCTTTCAACACAAAATAAAACCCCCTACCACCCACCCCCCACTGGCCACCTAAAAATCATCCGCTCATATTCCTCGAAAGGATGACATACCCTCGACACACCAATCCTCCTCAGTTTCACACGTACGCGTTGTTTCAAGTTCGTTCGCGATGTCTCGATTACGTGATCGCCCTTTTGGGCACGTCTCCTCGTCCAACAAAAGAAAAATTTGTGATCAAATTCTTTCTATTGTATTTTTCTTTTTATTATTATTATTATTATTATCAACTATTTCAAATTTCGAAAATATTTGACATATCAAGTATGATCTCTTTCGGGTTAATGAATTCGGATTAAAATACATTTACTTTTTGTTTTGTCAAACTCAAAGATCTGAAAAATTCACGGAAAGCATTGATAGTAATTGTGATAGAAGAAAAAAAAAACAAAAAAAAAAGAGAAATAGAAAATTGTATAGAATACTTTATATAAAATGGATGAGAGGAGCCATGCCTGAGCCACGACGATCGAAAAGGTGCGAACGTTGAGTTAAACATTTTGAAGACTTTTATGTACAGTTAGTTACCGTTTAATACAGCGCATATTATCGTTTATTTCGTTGGCGCTCCCTTGTTCTGCCTTTCACGATTCGCGACGATCCTCAGATCGGATCGTTCGAAATTTCGATTGATTTGGCAAGACAAACGGACCCACGGCATCTTTAATGGTATCGATTGAGTTTGGTCGAAGTCCCCTTTTGGGCAAACACACCGACGCACTTCCGGTCCCGCTGGCTCGCCGTAAATCATTCAAGAAAGAGAAAGAAAGAGAAAGAGAGAGAAAGTGAGAAAAAAAGAGAGTCAGAAAGCCTCCCGTTCGAAATTCGATTCTAGTCAAAAAAGGTACAAAGCCGCAGCAAGTGGAGCTCGTTGCGGAGAAAATCGGTACTTATTTTAGCATATGCTATGAAACTAAACAAAACGAAAGGGAAAAAAAGGAAGGAGAGAAAATCGGTTAGAGTAAAGAACGGGAGAAGCTCTTAGTGATCGCAAGAAAGGAAACAAGAGCAGGAATTAAAGGGTAAGAAGAGATGGGAGAAAAAGCAGAAGGGATGAAAAATCGGCCAATTTCCAAAATACGCGGCCTAGCGGGACCGTACCCGAAAGAATATATCCGCGCGTTGTTGACAAAACATAGCCTCTTTTCGTTGTACATCACACGTCGGCCATGACACGGTCGATCTCCATTGTATGAGGAAGAAAAAAAAAGAAAAAAAAAAAGAAGGAAAGTAAGAAAGTAAGAAAGAAAGAAAGGAAGAAAGAAAGAAAAGAGAAAAAAAACGTACGACACTCTTTCCGAAAGAAAATACAAAAAAGAATAAAAATTTGCAAAAAAATGGATGTACGGTGCGAATGAATCTTTCGAGAAGCTTCGATCGTTGTTCCGTCGCGTTTTTCAGTTTTTCTTTTTCTACCGAACCGCAACCGTTAATAACCCCCGACCTACCCCCATTCGCTTAAGGCAAGGTCCACGAAACAGAGGCCTCTTTTTTCTGAATCATGATTCGGAAAAATATCAGGCCTTGGTCTTGCGAACCAAGCCATTCGATACCGCGGTTAATCCTTACAATTATTACTATTACTACTATTATCATTATCATTAATATCATTACGATTTATTAGTTGTATTAATAATTATTATAAACTTTACTGGGGGCAATTGGAAGCGTATTTTATAGAGAGTATATATATATAAATCTATATATATATATATATATATATATATATATATATATATATATATATATATATATATATATGTATATATCTATAAAAAAAAAGAAAGAAAGAAAGAATGAGATAGAGAAAAAAAAGAGTGCAAGGGCTAGGTGAAAAATTTTCCCGATTCGTCAAAGCCATAATATATGAATTATTTTTTATGTTATAGCCTTATATGCGTAACGCTTAAGAAACGAATACCGATG